>NC_143583.1:44891836-45145747 GCF_048544385.1 Mastigoproctus giganteus
GATTAAATCTTTAAGTAAATTCCACATCAGTACACTGTGATCACTGCCACCTAGTGGTTCCTTTATTAAATTCTTAATACACGAATGATCACTGCTGATAACCAGATCAAGAGTATTACTCTCTCTCTCTCTCTGGTTGCCTCTCGAACATGCTGCTGCAGAAAGCAATCATCCAATAAATCCACAAAAGTCTGACTAGTGTGTGAGTGACCAACCCACAAGTTCCAGTCAATATCTGGGAAGTTAAAATCCCCCATTATAAGACATTCCGATTTATTAGGCCACTCTATTTCTCTGTACAATTGTTCATTGTACTCATTCGAGTCATTAGGCCTATACATGTCTGAAAACATTTCACACTTTTTTAGACTGTGATGCATTCTAGAATTTCTCCCTTCGGTTCTCCCCAAGCCACAGCACTCTGGCTAATCTGTGAGTGTTGCTTTGCTGCTCTAGTCTGGGTCATGGTTCAGTTTAAGTACAATTTAATTAACAATGAAATTTAATAAGATTAATAAATTTTACTGATTAATTGATAATACTATACTATACTAATCTAGACCGTGGTTCGAGCCCGTGACCACCAAATACGGAGGATGTGGAAAGGTCAGGGAATGACCACCGCATATCCCCGGAGCAATATGGCCTTAGTTGCTAATGCTCCTAAAATAAAAACCAAATAACAAAATAACAAATAACTATACTAATCTAACAGATTTCTAACACAGTTCTACGTGTTCCGCTATCTAGTTTTATGTTAAACCTTATGCTATCTAGTTTGGGATATACGTTGTATCGTATAAAACGGCTGCAAGTTATGAACCTAAAATCTATGGACACTAAGTATTACTTTCAAAATTGCTATCTAAATTCAAAATAAACCAAAGAGCTTGACTAGAACTATAAGCTACTTAAAGAAATTAATTTAACATAACAATTAATTCAATAAAACAGCTAAACATAATTAAAAACTTAGCGTTCGCCGGAACTGCAAAATCTTGTCCAACATGTGGATACCCTTACCGATACTAAGTAATAACCTACAAAATCTTTAAGTTCAAATAAACTAAGTATCGTAATTAGGAATATATAAACCTACATCTAGAAAATAAATGAATATCCCAATTTAAGTCAATAAAAATTTAAGAAAAACTTCTCTATTAGCTGGAACTGTAAAAACTTCACCCACACAGAGCTATTCTTCGTAATGATAGTGATAATTGATTAATTGCTTATTAAATTTAAATTAAGGCTTCAAAAATTTAATTTTAAATTAATTTTAATTTGACTAGTCCTCCCTGGATATACTTTTCCCTATTAAGATGTTTAGGATCTTCTTTTTTCTGAGAACTTCTCACTTGCTGTGAAGCTTAAGACTACTGGATTATCTATGTAGTTTAAATTCTGCTGACCACAAAAACAGATTAAAGAACGAGATAGTTCCTGCAAACATCTTATAAAGAAAAACCTCCTCCTTTGAACATTTGTAAAGATAAATGCAATCATTGATGTGGGTGTCAGATTCCTTTCTAAATATTTCTGATTGTAAAATGTTGATTTTTTTTTTAAAATGTGCTGGATTTTAAAGAGTTTACTGTAAATAATAAAATATATTGTAGAATCCATTAAAAACAATGAATAAGTAATATAAAAATAAAAGCTGAAAAAGTTTTAAATAAAATAAAATTTGAAAGTTTTAAATACTGTTAAAAATTTAAAAACTGCTAAAGCTTCTGACTGCTTATGTAGCCTTTCTCAATAGCAACAGTATAAGGGGTGATCAAAGAGTTTTGAAAACGGAGTAAAATGTAGGCATAAAGATTTTTCAATGTATTCACCCTAAAGTTGAATATATTAATTATATTTAATCATCAAAGGGGTTAATCCTTCAAAAAAAATCTTCAGACGGGACATCAAACCAGGCTTTCATAACTGCTTTTAGCTGCATCTTAAAGTGAGTTCCAGGAAGAAGGGTCCTGAGATTTCTGAACAAACAGTTATTTGGAGTCAGATCTGAGCTATATGGGGGAAAGAGGAATTAAATGTTCAAATCCACATTCATAAATTGTAACCTAGTGAAACCCAGACATTGTGCAAGAGCACATTGTTATGGAAAAGCAAAATCCAATGACCCAAATTGCTTTGTGTTTTTTGCCCAAATTACAAAAAAAGTTTTTGTAATTTGTTTTGTAATTGAAAGTTTTTAACTTTCTCATAAAGCTGGTATAATAATCCCCTGTTATTATAGTTTTGGGTGCAAGGTAATTAATTCACAAGAATCATTTTGTGTTATAGTAAATTTTCAGTTTGAAACCTTTTCATGTTTGGAGATCCCTTATGCTTCCACTGCATGCTTTCTAAATTGGATTAATAAAAATTAATCTTTCGCCATCAGCAACAAAGTGGGATAAAAACCAATTTGGATTAACAAGAATTCACTTTAAATTCTCTTTTGATGATTCCATCCTCTGATGTTTGTCACAAATGGAAAAGTTTCTGGGAATACATCTTGCACAAACTATTTGTAGAAAAATAAAAGAAATTTACCTCGATATGATACTTAGAACACTTCTATATGATACTTTCTGGAAATTAAAACGAATAAAAGATTAACGTAAAATTATTACAGTAGAAGTTGAAAACAGTAAAAAAAAAAGTGTCTGGAGACTAGGAACCTGCAAGGTAATCTGATTGAGGTGTATAAAGCCTTGAATCGTTTGAGCAAGCTCAACGTTGATGGGATTCTACCTCTGGTCAAGGTTAATCCCCTGAGAGGACATAAATTCAAACTGAGAAAAAACAGTTGTAGAATAGATGTACAGAAATTCGCCTTTAGCAGCAGATGGTTGAATGCTGGAACAAACTTCCATCAGTTGTTGTAGAAGTGGACAGCTTAAATAAATTCAAGGCAGAACTAGACAAACATTTGGAGCAAATGGATGGGTGAAATGGAAAGGTTTTTTTTTTTTTTTTCTTTTGTTTTTGGCTGATGCTGTATAAGCTTGCTTTCTTGCATCATATGCCTCTACTAATGCTAAAAATGTATGGTTTTCGGTAATGGCAAGAAAGGCTAATTCAGATGATGCTGAATGAGAAGTACGAACTGAGGAAGAATTCTGTTTTTCTCGAACATTCAGTGGAAATCAAGTTAAGTCTTGGTAGGACGAGCCACAATCACTGCAAGAAATGTAAACCAAGTCATTAATTTGTGTTGCAAAAGAGGAAAGGACTGAGTGATTGTTCAGCACAGCGTGTAATTTTTGTATTGGTCTGGCCACAATCTTAAATTTGGTATCTTTAAAGAATATGTTAAGCTGTTTGTGCCACTGTTCAATGTATGGAACAAAAATAAAGTATTTTTTGATGTTACTATTCTTGGTTGGTGTAGTTTTTTGTATCCTATCCTTAGCATGTACCCTAATTTGGTTTATTGTGACAAGGAGGTAACTCCTATTTAAGAATCTACTGGTTAATATATGTATTTCTGAGTCAAAAGCAGATTCCATTGTTGAATATTTATAGGCCTTGAGAAATTGATTAAAGATAATAGACCTTTTGTAGGTGATGTTGTTATTTGGTTTTTAGAAGCATTAGCAACTAAGGCCATATTACTTCGGGGATATGCGCTGGTCATTCCCTGACCTTTCTGCATCCTCCATATTTGGTGGGCACGGGCTGGAACCCCGGTCTAATCAAGAAGCGTGTGCTACGCACTACTGCTCCTGTCCACCTGGCTATGGAGGCGCCCTTTTGTAGGTGAATGGGTGATAGCTGTTATAATGTAGAAGCATACCAGTGTTTGTTTTTTGCGATAGATGACAAATTGGATTTTATTTGCATCTTGAATAAGTGTGAAATTTAAAAAATTTAATGACTTAGTATCCGTATTTTCTCTTTCCAATGTAAAATGGAGTCTAGGATGAATATTATTAAACGAATGTAAAATGTCTTCAATAGTGCTACTAGCAGTAATAACCAGAACATCACCTAAATGCCTCCCATAGTAAGTGATATAGGGTAGAAAAGCCATCAAATGTATATGCTCAATCATTGAGAGACAGCCCTCCAATTTAAGCCACTAAGACTCAATCCCATTAGCAAACCAAAAATTTATCTGTACACTTTGTGTCGAAAGGTGATATAGATAGTTTCAACTAAGAGTTTAATTAAGTGAAAATTTCTTTAATAGGAAGCTTCGTATAATGAATCGGTATAGAGTTATTATTTAACATATCCCAAAGAATATCTAATGTGTATTCAACATCTACATTCATATATAACGAAGTAACATCCAATGAGAATAAATTATCATTATCGCCAAAATGACACTTTATACAGTCCTTAAGGTTATTAAATAATGTATCATATACTTGTGTGGCTAATGATGAAAATGCTGAGTTTCTGTAAGAAACAATGGGCCAAATAGGAAATCCGGTCATATGCAGTTTTATCTGACTGAAAAGTGAAGGAATGTTGTATGTTCTGACCTTCGATTCCTTCAGCTGAGACATACAGCAGTCATTTTTTCGATACTCAGTTAACGCTTTATTGTACTGATTGACCAAATTGGTAAAGAGTACCAGGTCTACTTCAAGATAAGTGGAGGTATCTGATATAATTGAATCTAACTTATTTATATAATCAGTTTTATTGAGTATTACAACTATATCTCCTTTATCTGCTCCCCCGAATAATAATGTCTTTATTTATTTTTTCAAAGTTCATATAAAGCTGAACTTCCATGTCTATTCAATTTAGGACATTGTGTGTCTTTTATGTTATTCACCACTTGGTGTCGAACAAATAAATCTTTTTGTGGAACATTCTTCTTCTTCCAGTCACATAGTTCCCCGAGGAGCTGTTGTGGCCACCATCAAAATCCTCCAACTGCATCGATCATATGCTATGCTAGTGGCATCGCAAAATGTCATGCCCAAAAATTCACTGATCCCACCCTTCCACCTAGTTGCTGGTCTTCCTTTAACAGCAGTTTTTTTTAGTTGGTTTCGTTATGGTCTCTGTGGCATCAGATAATGTGGTGGTATTCCACTGCCTACTACATGGTCGATTTTGAAAGGGGGCCGGCTTTAATCATAGGAAGAGTCATGAACTCCATGAGATGCTCTTGAAGAGGAAAGGTGACTACAGCAGAGCCCCACTTAGTGCAGAAGGCTGATTACAACAGGTTTTCACCTGGTTTCCAGAGGTCGTCTGACTGTATTACATCAAAGCCTCTTTCTCTTCAATATTTCTTCTGCTGAAATATGCTAAAAAGGTGAATGCTTTCGATGATCAGATAATTTTCAGTGAAATTTGTAGCTGAAACAGCCATAAATTACTAGACAACTATGGATATAAACAAACCAGCATCACCGCCATAATCGCTTCCAAATTCAATGTCTATTACAAACTGTTTTTTAGGTACCTTGAAAGGTACCTAATCTAATAATTTAATCCTTTGGGGAGAGAGAGAGAGAGAGAGAGAGAGAGAGAGAGAGAGAGAGAGAGAGAGAGAGAGAGAGAGTCTTTTATTGCACCACCTTCAATTGTGACAGTTACTTGATAGGATAGTGTTGCAATGTCCCTTCACGGCCAAAAGGCCAGTGGTTAGAGGCCACTTATAGAGATGAGAACAACCAGAAATATTACAGAAATAAATAAACTGCCATTAAGTGATATAGGGCATTTAAATTAAATAACATCAAATGACATAGGACATTAATAAAATGATACAATGACTTCCATAATGGCATTAGGTTACAAAAATATTAAGATAACATAAAAATGACATTAAATAAATACTGGTGTAACATTTAAATTAAATTAACAAAATGACACTTTATACACTTGAAAGTCCCGATTTTTGTCTTCACAGCTTGTGGAAGAGAACAGCATGACCAAAAGCAGTTGATACACATACCACTGGCTCAGTAATTAACCAGAGCATTAAAGTGGCATGTTGGCTTGGATGCGATGAAGAGAAGGCTTTTCATTTTGCAGACTGTCTGTACCTTCGTTGACTATTTCTTATTGGAGGGAACCTGGGGTGAATTTGAATGTGACTAGATGGTTTCGAGGATGCCCTGTGTCTGTGTGGGACCCAGAATCCTGTGCCTATAGTGTCGGTTAACAGCCAATTTCTGTGTCGGCATCGACGTCCTGGATTCGTCTGAGCATCTGATGGAGTAGGAAGCGATAGCGTAGGATAGTGTATACGAGGAAAGATTTGTAATCTGTTGATATGTATGTACATTTAACATTGGGCGAGGGGGGTGTTCGAGAACTAGCTGAAGCATTCTGAATGTGTGTTAGCATGTTGTAGGCATGTGGGAGGGTAGTCAATGAACTCTTATGCACTGGGTCAAAAGCTCATAAACATGTGTTTGAACTTGTATGAACCTGCTTTGATACCCACAAGAATGTAATGCATTCATTTTGCTAATGTGTCTATTTTTTATTTCTGTGGTGTGTGCTTCACGTCGCAAATCTATGGAGGTCTTCAATACAGACCAATTATTTGTATGTAGATAATTTTTTAATTTGTTGTGAAATTTCCTAACCTGGGAAAGGTATTTTTGTTTATTGGAATACCGAGGTTTTAAGGCAAGTTTAACTATATTATGCCATGTTGTGGCAAGTGCTAGCTCCTTCATGCCCGAAATTTTATGATTTAAACTGACCTTGGTAAATTTCAGAATACTGTTTTGAAGACAATATTTTAGGAAAGAAATATAGTAAATTTGGGCTGAGTATCTTAAGTGTCAATCTAATATATTTTTGCACCAAAATGTTCAAAAAAATCTCCCATAATTGTGTGTATCAATAAGTTATGCCTGGAGAGGAAGGAAGTGAATGGAATAGTCGACAAGAGTTTAAAATATGAATTTGATAGTAAATAACAGAGCTATGATGCTCAATACATTCTACATTGATTTCAATATTTGTAGAAGAATAAGAGAAATTTACCTCAATATAAAACGTACAACACTCCATATTATACTCTCAAAAATTAACACAAAAAATTATTACAGTAAAAAAATCAACTGAAAACAATCCAAAAAAACAATTAAAAAATTAATTAAAAATTCAAAAAACAATTCAAAATTAATTAAAAAGTTTAAAGTAAATTTTGAAAAATGATTTTTCCTTCCTGAAGCTGACATTGCTTTTCAACCATAGGTTGTGATCACAGGAATGGAAATTATGGATTATGTCCGAGCTTGAATCTTAAATAGAGAGAGAATTAAATTTTCTAAATTTCATGCTTACTCGGAACACGAATAAAATTCAATTTAACATCTATTATAAACAAACAAACAAACACTGGTATGCTTCTACATTATAACAGCTATCACCCATTCACCTACAAAAGGGCGCCTCCATAGCCAGGTGGACAGGAGCAGTAGTGCATAGCACATGCTTCTTGATTAGACCGGGGTTCCAGCCCTTGACCACCAAATATGGAGGATGCAGAAAGGTCAGGGAATGACCACCGCATATCCCCAAGTAATATGGCCTTAGTTGCTAATGCTTCTAAAAACCAAATAATAACATCACCTACAAAAGGTCTATTATCTTTAATCAATTTCTCAAGGCTTATAAACATTCAACAACGGAATCTGCTTTTGACTCAGAAATATATATATTAACCAGTAGATTCTTAAATAGGAGTTACCTCTTTGTCACAATACAAATTAGGGTACAAGCCAAGGATAGGATACAAAAAACTACACCAACCAACAATAGTAACATCAAAAAATACTTTATTTTTGTCCCATACATTGAACAGTGGCACAAACAGCTTAACTGATTCTTTAAAGATACCGAATTTAAGACTGTGGCCAGACCAATATGCAAATTACATGCTGTGCTGAACAATGGCTCAGTCCTTTCCTCTTTCAGAACACAAATTAATGACTTGGTTTACATTTCTTGCAGTGATTGCGACTCGTCTTACCAAGGCTCAACTTGATTTCCGCTGAACGTTCGAGTAAAACAGCATGCTTCCTCAGTTCGTGCTTCTCATTCAGCAGTGTCTGAATTAGCATTTCATGCCGTTAACAAAAACCATGCATTTTTATTTAATGAGGCCAGAATACTTAAGCGTCCAATGTAATTATATGAGACATTTAATTGGAGAAACCATCGAAATTAAATTACACGAGAATTCTATTAATGTCACCGTCTATATCTAATCTCTGATTCGTGGTCTTTTATGTGCATACTTGAAGACAAATAATCTCTCTATTTAAGATTCAAGCTCACACACAATCCATAATTTCCATTCCTTTGTAATTTATATTAAACATTTTAATTAATTTTGTAATCATTTTTTAAATTTTTAATTAATTGTTTAATTGTTTTTTGAATTTTTAATTGTTTTTTTATAATTGTTTTCAATTGATTTTTATTGTAATCATTTTGTGTTAATCTTGATTTGTTTTAATTTCTGGAGAATTTCATATAGAAGTGTTCTACATATCATATTGAGGTAACATCCTCTTATTCTTCTACAAATATTGAAATGAACGTAGAATGTATTGAGAATTATAGCTCTGTTATATACTAACTTACACAAACTATAGACATTCACAAGTTTTTTTTTTTTTTATGAGAACCCCTTGCATGAGAGGTACTAGAATCTATAGAACGTAGTACCATAGAGGGGTAGAAGGATGAAAAGAAGAAAAATACTTGTTGACATTAGACTGGAATTTCTGTAGATTGTAAATTCCAATATATGAAGGGAGCTTGTTATTACTATTATTACTATTGCAGTTCAGCACCGAGCCACAGCATTACTTCCAGATCCAATGGTGACAGTGTTTGATGCTACAATCTGGCAGCCAGCTAGAAAATCCCTTTCGAACTCCTTTGTAAGAATAAGGCTCCTGGAGTAGTAGTATTTGTATTTTCTTTTCAGTTATGATTTTATTGAGTTGGTTGATGACTAGAAGTGATCATTAGCAGTTTAGTTTTAGGCACTCTGTGTTATGGTTTCTTCTGTATTAGTTGGCTGAATAGCAGTTGTTAATCACAGTGTGTTTTCATTTTGACCGTTTGTTTTTTTATGAAAACTCCAAATGAGAGGTATTAGAATCTATAGTACTTAGTACTGTGCATGGGTTGAAGGTTGAGAAGATGAAAGAAGATATTTTTGGACATTACACTTGAACTTCTGTAGACTGTAATTTTTAGGAAATATGCATGAAGGAAGATTGTTCCAGAAAACAAAAGATGAATGAATAAATGAGAAAGAAGAGAAGTTGGTTCTGTGAGTTTAAAGTTGGACAGTAAAAGGATGTTGACTGAGGGGGGGGGAGGGAGAGAGAGAGAGAGAGAGAGAGAGAGAGAGAGAGAGAGAGAGAGAGAGAGAGAGAGAGAATCATAGATGCCAATTCAGAAGAACAATGCCCATGGAAGTATCTACAGAAAGAGCACGCAGCAGAAACAGACCATCTATGAGACAGTGGAGAATCTGTTAGAGATGAGACATTAATTAACCTAACTGCTCTCTTTTGAATAAAATCTCAAAGCCTGAGAGAGGCTTTGGGGGCACTGACCCAGATGTGGTAGAGTGGAATTGCAATTTGTACAGCGTGAACTTCTTTATCTTTTGATAAAGAAGTCTGGAAGAAAAGCAATGCCAAGAGAGAAAGACAAAACCAACTATTTTAGATGCAGAGGAAGCAATATTTGTATTTGCTTATGCCAAGAGAGATTAGAAGTCAGGGTAATCCCCAATAGAGATATATGATCTTGTCTAGAAATCAGAGTGTTATTGAAGATAAGCATAGGAATCATTTTTGCAAGATATAAGACAGGATTGAGTTTTAGAAGGATTGAAATCAACTAAGTTATTTTTGCCCTACTGGAGAATTACCTGGAGATTAGCATTTAAGGAATTAGTAATGGATATTTAAGAAGTGACAGCTAGTTATGGAAGGCAAGATATCTCACATCCAGTCGAGGGAAGGTCATTAATATATAAGAGGAAAACAGTGGGAAAAAGAACTGATGCAACATTCTTACAACCTATGATACAACCTATGAAACATTCTTACCTTGGGGAACACTCCTACATAAAGAAGTTAGAAGACAGATAGCCATCTACAATCACCTTCAGTGAGAAAACTGGATATCCAATTACAAAAAACAACAGGAAAATCATAATTATTATGGAAGCTCATTTACTGGCATATAAGCTTCATACCTGACAATCATTAATTAGATGGAAGGTTCCTAGATAGTTTAAGAGTTGGTGATAATTTATTTCTCCATTACTTTAGAAAGTGCAGAAGTAAGTGTAAATAGGACGATGAGTAAATGGGAAGGACTTGTCAACCCTTTTAAGAACTGGATTAATATGAGCAAATTTCCGAATAAAAGGGAAAACACCTGTACAATAGGAAAGTGAAAAAAAGGCAACACAGAAGAACAGGAGTAAGGAGCAGGTTTAAGAGCGAGTGAAGAAATACCATCAGGACCTGGAGATTACTTAGCATTAAGATTGTTCAAAATCCTTCTTTTATTGGAAGACCACAAGAGGTACTGAATGGAGTGTGCTGTAAATGGTAATAGGTCTCACCAAGATCTCACTAAATGAGTTGGAAGAAAATTGGGATGCCAGCAGGTCAGCTTTATCTCTGACTGAAGTGGCAAAAGAACTATTTAGTTTTGACAGAGGTGGGAAAAGTGATGGGCAAAATAAACAGCCAAAAGCTTTGGCAAGAGACCAGAATGCTCGATGACCAGTTGGACGAGGCAAGTTTCCTCTTCTTAGCCTGCTCAAAATCTAGCTTTGACTAATTAATGACTGCTTTAAAATTGTTGCAAGCTTTGGTGTAGGCAGAAAATTAACATAGAAGTTTGGATGAAAGCCAATTGTGATATGCAACATTCTTATCTTGAACAGCCTTAGCACATTTATTGGAAAACCAAGATTTAGATAAAGGATGGGAATTTAAGGTGCACTGAGGATTAAAGAATTTCATCCCTACAAGAATAATTTCACTGACACGATCTGCACCAACATTGACAGCAGAAGATTTAAAACAGTAATCTAACCAAGGAAATGAAGAAAAGAAATCTTGCAGATCATCCCAATTCGCATTCTTGTAATGCCAAACAACATGAAGTTGAGAATGGCCACAAGAGAAAGGCTCCATTTGAGAAGAGACCATTACTAATGACCTTGCACAATCTCTGCGAGGTCACTAGAAATTGCAAAAAGCCTCAGCATATCAACCAGCTGGGTACATGTGACTAGAAAACGAAAGCCAGCTGGAGTGTGAAAATTAAAATCACCAAGAAAAATTACTTCACTATTAAGAAAGTTGGACTGGAGGAAGTCAAGTTTCAAAGGGAGGAAGTCAATGAGCTCCAAGTGATTAGTGGAGTTGGGAGGATGATAGATGCAACAGATGAATTTGACAAAATATAGTAGAGAAATTTTAAGCCAGAGAATATTGAAAAGAGGGATTTCAGATTACTACATCTCTGACAGATAACATCAGAGCAGACATATGCACAATACTACCTTTGAAGCAAAAGGAATCATACAGCCAATAATTCGGATAACTCAGATGAGTAGTCGTTGAATCAACTTATAACTGGGATTCTGTCAAAAAAAGTACATGGGGTTTGGTAGGCTGTAAGTCAGTGGTTTTCAACCAGGGTGCTGCAACAACATTCAAGGGGTGCCACATAATATGGATTTAAGTTACTTAAACTTATAATTTTTTTAAAATTTATATATTTATTTCATTATAAAAAGGTGTATGGTATCTTTTTAATTTTGTGATGATCTATAATTGATGTTTATTTAGTACCTCTATATAAGCAATAAAATTATTATATATATATATAATTTGTAATTTTGTTTATAGTTATATTATTGTAATAACTATTATATAACATATTTTTTTAATATTAAACTAGGGGGCTTCACCCGCTGCTTGCTGCACTTGCTTCTTTTGATAAAATAAAAGCTTTTGGCACTGAGTGTCTCTTCCTGGGCTATGACTACATAAATACATTACATATAGAAATCAAGAATGGTACTGTGTGGTCATGTTAGATAAACATAGCATGACTACGCTTAAATATCTAGCATGACTACACTTAAACAAGCTTCTGTTAAGTATTTTAGTATTTGTTACATATTCCCATGTAACCCACATTTTTCTTCTCCCATTGGTTGAATAAAACCAGGAGGAAAATTATTTTAATATATATATATATATATATATACACACACACACACACACACACACACACAGAGAATCAGATCTAAACAGGCAGAAAATTGAGTAGGGGCGCCACAAAATAAAATAAATTACTTAGGGGTGCCGTTATTAAAAAAGGTCGAAAACCACTGCTGTAAGTGGAAATGGGCATCATTTAGATTGGAACTGAGACCATGTATATTTTTGAAATGAACAAGGAACTGTTTGAGGGTTTTAGATCTTTTCACAGATAAGTTTATTCTATTAGTTTGACAATTCATGCTGTATTCAATAGTAAGAAAAGGTCTGCATAACTGAAGCCTTTCCTGGTGAGAGTACTCGAGTACTCTTTTGTTCCTCTCACTAATCTCATTGCTCTTCTCTGCACACCCATTCCAACAGATTCACATCCTTCCTAAAACAAGGCTTCCAAACCTGTATGCAGTTCTCAAGATGTGGCCAAACCACTGCCTTATATCTTGAATGCACATTTTCTATTTCTAATTCTAAAGGAGGAGAACAATTTGAAGTAGTCTTCATTATTTTATCTCTCCTAAAAAAAGGGGGATTATAAAAAAATTTATATAACTAAATTTAATGCATATATCTCCTACAACATAAAGCTACATTAACGTATATCCAGTTTCACTGATCTTCTGATTTAACTGAAAAATAGAAAAGGGTGCTAATTTAAATTAACGCAGCTCTGGCGTAAAAAACCAAGAAGGATATCTGTCACTTGATACACAGTTATCCAATTAATTTACATTTTGATTAACCTATAAATATATTCTATAGATACTTACATTTGACTAGACCCCACACAGATTTCTTGTATCTAACACAACCGTGAACAAGAAGTCTGCATTCTCGACTGGACACTCGAGTAATGCAATAAAAGGATTTTACAGAAAATGTGTCACTGTATGGGATACCTGTATTTACAACATCACAATCAACAATGTAGAGCTGGCCTGGTTTGCTGCTTTTCAGAAGTCTCTGAATGAAATAAAAATATGTATTTTATTTATTATCTATATAAACATAAAATTTAAATCTAATTTATAATGCAAGTCTATATTCTGCAATAGCATAATAACACTTTTTCCTAATTCAAGAGTCAAAAAATACTAAAAAATATTAACAAAAAACTCTGAAACAGACTGTTTAATAAACAATTCACTTTCAGAATAAATTCTCTCAAATTTAAAATTCCTTTATGATTCATTTAAAAAAGCCTAATTCCAAAACATCTATAAATAAAATGCAGTTCATAAATGTCATTATGTGCACAATGTTTCTTATTATGATTAGAATTAGTAGAGGCATATGATGCAAGAAAGCAAGCTTATGCAGCATCAGCCAAACAAAAAAAAAAAAAAAAAAAAACCCCTTCCACTTCACCCCTCCGTTCATTCGAAAATACCTGTCCAGCTGAGCCTTAAATTTATTTAGGCTATCAACTTCCACAACAAGGGATGGAAGTCTGTTCCTCCAACCAACTACCAGCTGGCTAAAGGCAAATTTCCGCACATCTATCCTACATCTGTCTTTCCTCAATTTGAATTTATGCACTCTCAGGTGATTATTCTGAGCAAGAGGCAATATCCCATCAACATTGAGCATGCTCAAACCATTCAAGGCTTTGTACACCCCTATCAGATCACCTCAATTTGTGCAGCAGTCTCCAGACACTGTCATTTGCAAAACTTAAGCCTTTCTTCATAAGAGAAACCCTTCGTTCCATTCACTAACCTTGTTGCCCTTCTCTGTACTTGTTCCGGCAGCTCTACATCCTTCTTGAAATGAGGCCTCCAGACCTGTATACAGTACTCAACGTGCGGCCTGACCATTGCCTTATACAAGGGAATAAACATATCCCTATCCCTGCTAGAAAAATTCCTGTATATCGTTGATAAGACACCATGAGTTACTCTTGCAGCCTGTCTACACTGCTCAGAGAACTTCATATCTGCCTGCACAATTACCCCCAGGTCCTTTTCATTTTCTACCACTGTCAGTGTAGTACCACAGAGTTGATACATTGCTCTGGGGTTGCTGTTTCCCATATGTACTACTTTACATTTGTCAATGTTAAACTTCATTTGCCACCTCTCAGCCCATCTGCTCAACCTTTCCAGATCCTGTTGCAGCAGCATAACGTCAGTAGCATCCTTAACAACCCTGCCAACCTTTGTATCGTCTCCAAACTTGGACATTACGCTTGATATACCATTATCAATATTATTTATAAATACAGAAAACAACAATAGACCCAACCCTGAACCCTGAGGGACTCCACTAATAACATTAGTCCACGATGAGCAGTGTCCATTAATTACCACTCTCTGTCTTCTGCCACTCAACCATCCCTTTATCCATAGCAACAATTTGCCACCAATGCCACACAAACAAATGTTTAGTCTCTAGAGCAAAGTTTCCGGCATCCCCCTCCCCCCCATACTTCTCCTTCAACCCATGCACGGTACTAAGTACTATAGGTTTTGATACCTTTTGTGTTTGGGGGTTTCACAAAAAAAAAAAAAAACTGCTCCAATTTACGCAGCAGTCTTTCATGTGCAACAGTATCAAAAGCCTTTCTAAGATCCAAATATATAATATCAAAGTTATTTCCTGCATCCAATTCTTTTGTGACCACATCATAGTATCCAATCAAATTGGTCAGGCAAGACCTTCCCTTAACAAAACCATGCTGTGTCTGAGCTATAACTGAATTCTTGTCAAGATGATCCTGCAGTGCTTCTTTAACCAGTGCTTCCATTAATTTTCCCGGAACAGAATTAAACTCACGGTTCTATAATTACTTGTGTTGGCCTTTGATCCTCCTTTGTGAATTGAGGTTACATTTGCACATCTCCAATCTGTGGGTACTTCCCCTGAGTCCAAGGAAGCTCTCATAATTATGGCTAACAGATTGCTTACTTCTTTTGCTGCCTCCTTTAATATAACTGGATAGATCACATCCCCCCCCCAGGTGCATTTCTTGTATTTATCATCAACAATTTCTCCTCCACTTTACTCTCAATTATTACAAGATCATCTAGCTCACTGCCAGTGTTTACTTCATTTATGGTATTTCCCTTCCTGAATTACTCCGCACGTGTGAATGTAGATGCAAAATATTGATTTAGTTTGTTGGCTACCTGAGCAGGATCATGAACAGTTGAACCATCGATATCAAGTGGACCAATCTGATTCATCCCCTTCCTTCTAGAGTTTACATAAGTAAAGAACTCCTTACTGTTTTTTTTTGCATCCCTTGCAAAAGATTTCTCGTAATCTGCCTTCGCCTGCCTAACCTCCTTTGTAATTTGGTTTCAGATCAACTTATATCTATCACAGGCTTCTGTGTCACATGTTAATTTATATGTATCCCATGCATTTTTCTTCTCTGCCATATGTCTCATTAGTTCATCTGACATCCATTTAGGCCTGAACCTTGAACAATATTTCTTAGTTGGTATGTAAAGCCTAGTAGCTTCCAAGATAAGTTCTTTGAATGCTTCCCATTTTGAATTTGCTGTTGGTAACATCATCAGTTGGTCCCACTGTAGAGAATTTAAATACCGTCTCAGACCATCGTAGTCGCCTTTACGAAAGCAATAACCCTTCCCTTTATGCCTGATGGTAGTTACCTCCTTGAGTAAATCCCACTTCAGCACACTGTGATCACTGCCACCTAGTGGTTCCTGTATCTGCGGATTCTTAATGCATGAAGAATCACTACCGATAATCAAATCAAAAGGATTGCTCCCTCTAGTTGCCACCCGAACATGCTGATTTAGAAAATAATCATCAAATAAATCCACAAAAGCCTTGCTAGTGTGTGAATGACCAACGCACAAATTCCAGTCAATATCTGGGAAATTAAAATCCCCCATTATAAGACTCTGATTTACTGGCTCACTCTATTTCCCTGTACAGTTTCTTATTATACTCATCAGAGTCATTAGGCCCATAGCACACTCCTACTCTCAATTTTGATCTCCCAGTGCTTATGTCACACCAAACTGACTCGACACTGCACAGTCCAGCGATGTCGACTGGCTTCACTTCCTTGGATTTTATGTTTCTTAACTAATAGCATAACCCCTCCTCCCTTCCTATCCTGTCTATCCTTTCTGTAGACGTTGTACCCCCCAAATTTCAGTGCTGCATGCCCAACAATATCTGCCTTTGATGTTTTGAGCAATACCTCAAATTCATCAAATTTATTTACTAAACTCCTAGCATTGGTGTACACGCAAGTATACCTGCACCTGTTTCTATTCTTAGCTACCCTAACACAATCCATGTGTTTACTTGTACCGCAATGGCTCCCAGCAGTCTCTGAAATATCATGCATCTTGTTTTTCAGGCTTCTGCTCATTCTAATAGAAGCAGTGCAAGAATCTCTTTCACCTCTGCCAGTGGCTACTGTCAATCTATTGGTCTTTGTCTCCCCCCAAGCTAGCAGTTTTCCGACCCACCTAACACTGCCTCGATAGCATCAGCGAATATTCTTGCACCCTTTCTATTTAAGTGTATCCCATCCCTGTTAACAAGTACAGTCCAAGTACTTGTACAAGTACTCTCCTGTTAACAAGTACAGTCCAGGCTGAAAAAAATTCTACCGCTTGAGGCTTGCACAATCTTTCCCGGGCCGAATTGATCGACAAGGCTCTCATCATATACTCCCTCCTATCGTGTCTGGGCAGAATTGCAGACACTTTCAAATTCAACCCTAATTCTCGGCTTTTGTTCAACAGTGACCTGTACTTGTTAAGTAATTCTGCCGGTCATTGATAATTATTGTCATATCATTGATAATTACACAAAACAGCAATGGCCCAGCATCAAACCCTGGGGAACTCCACTAATAACATTAGTCCACATAGAGCAGTGTCCGTTTATTACCACTCTCTACTGTCTCCCACTCAACCATCCCTTTATCCATTCCAGCAACTTACCCTTAATGCCATACTGCTCCAATTTGTACAGCAGTCTTCCATATGCGTCCGTAGCCAAGTGGTCAGGAACAGGAGTGCAGTAGCACATGCTCTTTGAGTAGACCGGGGTTAAAGCCCCTGACTGCTGAATACGGTCGATCTGCCAACCCCCACTGGACCAGCATGGCAAATTATGGTCCATTTCCCTCAGCATGAATTGTTGAGGAGGCTTCCATCCTGCAGTGGGTTGATAATGGCTGCACTTCACCTTTTTTTTTTTACCTTCCATGTGCAACAGCATCCAAAGCTTTCATGAAAGCCAAGTATATGATATCAAAATAATTTTTTGCATCCAGTTCCTTTGTGACCACATTGTAGTAACCAAACAAATTGTTTAGACAAGACTTCCTCTTAACAAACCCATGCTGTGTCTGAACAATTACTGCAATGTTGTCTAGGTGATCTTGTATCACCTCTTTAACGAGTGACTTCAATATTTTCCCTGGAACAGAAGTTAAACTAACAGGTCTATAATTGTCTGTCACCCTTTGAATCCCTTTTGTGAATTGGGGATACATTTGCACATCTCCAGTCCATGGGGACCTCCCCCTAAACCTAAGGAGGATGCTCTTATAATTATGGCTAAGGGTTCACTAACATGCCTCGCTGCCTCCTTCAATATAACTCAATAGATTCCATCCACCCCAGGTACATTTTTTATGTTTTACTTCCACAATTTCTCCTCCATTTTGCTCTCAGTTATTACAAAACCACTTAGCTCCCTGTTAGAGTTTGATAAACTTCTGGCATTCCTCTCCTTGAATAACTCCTCATGTGTGAGTGTAGATGCAAAATACTCATTCATTTTATCAGCTATATGAGCAGGAACATCAATAGTTGAACCATCTATGTTAAGTGGACCAATCTGATCCATCCCCTTCCTTCTAGAATTTACATAAGTAAAGAACTCTTTGCTGTTTTTCTTTGCGCCCTTTGCCAAAGATTTTTTCAAAAATTTGGGGAGTACAATGTGTACAGATTATTGTTATTTGTTTTTTTTTAAGAGCATTAGCAACTAAGGCCATACTGCTCCGGGGGATATGCGGTGGTCATTCCCTGACCTTTCTGCACCCTCCGTATTTGGTGGCTCACGGGCTCGAACCCCGGTTTAATCAAGAAGCATGTGCTACGCACTGCTGCTCCTGCCCACCTGGCTACGTAGGCGCCAATGTGTATAGACAGGATAGAAAGTGAGGAGGGGTAATGCTGTTAGTTAAGAAACACATAAAATCTAAGGAAGTGCAACCAGTTTACATAGATGGAGAGTGCAATGTTGAGTCAGTTTGGTGTGACATAAGCACTGGGAAAGCAAAAACGAGAGTAGGAGTTTGTTATAGGCCTAATGACTCTGATGAGTACAATGAACATTTACATTTATACAGAGAAATAAAATGAGTCAGTAAATCAGAGTGTCTTATAATGGGAGATTTTAACTTGTGGGTTGGTCACTCCCACACTAGCAAGGCTTTTCTGCAGAGCCGGCCCCAGGTCTGTCAGCACTCCGTGCAAGATTATTTGGTGCTCCCTCTTCGACTTCCTATTAAGTTTATGTATTATATTTTTACTATTAACTGAAAAAAATACTTTTTATTTTAAAAAAAGAAACTATGTATGGAGTCAAATACAGCAAAAGTCTGAAAATCCGGACTGCTTGGGGATTGGGTCGATCCGGATTTTCGGATTCTCAGGCAGTACTTTCAAAAATTCAAATTTAAGGTGGAATAAAGAAGAGATGACCAGGTAAATTTTAACAGTTTATTCATTAGCAAATAAAACATGCTTCATTTATTGAAATGAGCAGTTTTAAAGAAAAATAAAGCCAACATCTGACAAAGATGTAAACAAAACTTTTCACCACAAAAAAAAAAAAAAAAAACACATAATGCTTGAAATTATGTTTAAAAATGACAATATAAAAGAAAAATACAGTATATAAATGAAAGCAGAAGATACATATTTTATACATATTAATTATTTGTTTTTAGTTTATTAATGAAACATTATCATATAAAATACAAAGTTCGAAAAACAAACAAATATTTATTCTTTTTTTCGTGATTTATGTTGCATATGTTGCACTGCTGTGGATGGAACACTTGCAGCTTCTACTCTATCTGCTGCACTGCTTGATGCTTCTATTGCTTTCTTTAAATACTTTTGTTTATCATCTTGTTTACGACTTTGTAATTTCCTTGTGATAAAATTATTATGAACCTTGTGCGCATGCCTGAATGACGTCTTGAAGGCCGAAACTATGGTTCTTTTCCACTAATTTAATAACTGTTTCACTGGACTTTTCTCCAGTAATCCAAGATATCTTTTCTTCTTCAACTCTGTCATTTTCTTCACCAGATTTTTCTGAATAATTCTGTTCTATTTTATCAAGAGTAAATTACTTTGAATAATTTGTTGATCAGTGAAAGTCACTGCATCAACATCATCTTCAATGCATATCCACTCTTCAATATCATTAGCATTAAGTTTACATGTCTTCTGTACATAATTTAACAGTTTCCATCAGTTCTTTCACTTCAGATACCTTCAGCTTTATGTGAAATCCTTCAAAATCTTCGTTTCGATCAGATTGTAGATTTGCAAACATCACGGTCGGCCATAACTTTTGCCATGCTCTTAAAAGAGTTACAGGCTTAACTGCATTCCACATTCCATGCAGTCGCAAGTGAAAAATGTTGTATCTTTGATTGTAAAACTGCATTGAAATTCTGAAAGGTTGACATTCGTATCATCATTTTTATAGTGACAGTTAAAGTTCCTAATGACTCCTTGATCCATGGGTTGAATTAATGGTGTTACGTTTGGTGGCAAGAAACATGCAAAAATATTACCACAATCAGACACTAATTTTGATTCATGAGGGTGGGCCCTACAGTTGTTGAGAAGTAGCAGGCACTTTGTATTTCCAGGGCTTCCCCAATTTTCTCAAGTTCTGATCAACTGATGGAACAAAATCATGAACAAACCAATTGTGAAATATATCTTTTTCACAATTGCAACTATAAAGCCCAAAAAAATCCAAACATTTTTTTGGGCTTTATAGGTCACAGATAAGTGAACAATTCCCTTAAAGGCCCGTGGGCACTGAAATTTGCCAATCACCAAAAGCTTAATTTTATGCTGACCTGAAGCATTAGCACACATAAGAACGTTTACTCTTTCCTTATTAAGCTTAAACTCTGTTGCATTTCATTCTTGGTTTCTAGTCAGAGTGTTTGTGGGCAAATACTTCCAGTAAACTGCTGTTATATCAGCATTATAAATTTCATAGGCTGTAAGGTCATAGTCAGATATAATTTTTTTAAATGTTGCACTATATTGTGTTACTGCTTGTGTATCAGCTGACTGTCTTTCTCCAGCAATATCTAACTGTCTATACCATGATGAGTTTTGAAATTCCGAAGCCATCGATCATTAAATATGCACTCTAATTCAATGTTCATTTGCTCCTTAAAAGACCTTGTTTTGGCAATAAGCATCAGCCCAGAAATTGCCATACCTTCTGATCGTTTTACAAAAACCATTTGTACAACATTTTATTGAGATTCTCTAATTTTGGCTGATGTAAAGCTTTTCTCTCAGAAATTTTATTATAAGGCTCAGACGAGACTGTGAATTCTATTCTTTGCCTTTTTTATGTCGTAAATTGTAGATTTTCCGACGTTGCATGTTTCCATTAGAACAGCATTGCTCATGTCACTTTCTAGTTTCTTAATTACTTCAAGTTTGTCACTCAATTTCAACGTGTTCTTCTTTCTCTTCACAACATGAAGTTTGTCTATTTTAGGAGCCATTATTATGGGCTTGTAAATACGTATGCTATATAGGGAAAATGGAAAAAGTAGGACCAAAATTATAACGTTGCCATGGTTTGATTGCTCGTTTCAAAATAGAGACCACAAACTCGCTTCTTGTTGCTGTGCATCTGTGGTGCTCATGCATGAGCAGACAGACATACACACACAAAAGTCTATAAATTTTGTGATTTTTCGAAAAGTCCAGATTCTCGGGTGGTCCAGATTTCTGGCATTCGGATTTTTGGACTTTTACAGTATATTATTTATGAAATAAATGAATTAACCACATTTTGCAATATAATAGTTATTTATCATAATAATATAAATTGAATAAAAAAAAAAAAAAAACATGGTATAATTATTTAATATAAACCTCAACAAATTCTTTATAATTCTGTACAAAAAATCAATAGGTAACTAGTAATAGTAATATTAATGGAGGCATGCGAGGCAAGAAAGCAAGGATATGAGCTCACTTAGAATCATCAAAAAAAAAAAAAAAAAAAAAAAACAATTTCACACATCCATTCATTCTAAAAGTTTGTCCAATTCCTCCTTGAATTTATTTAAGCTATCAATTTCCACAACAAGAAATGGAAGTTTGTTCCAGTAATTAACCACCAGCTGGCTAAAGGCAAATTTCTGCACATCTATTCTACAACTTCCTTTGCTCAATTTTAAATTATGCCCCCTCAGGTTCGTAATCTGAGCAGGCACAAGAATCCCATTTGAATTCAGCATGCTCAACCCATTCAATGACTTATAGACCTTAAGCATATCATCGTGCAGGTGCTTAGTCTCCAAATGCTCCAATTTTCAGAAATTGCACCTGTACACAATACTCAAGGCACGGCCTGACCATTGCCTTACACAAAGAGATAAGCATCTCCATTTCCCTACTAGCAGAATTCCTGTATATTATTTGACAACACTCAAGGACCTGCACAGGCAGCTGCCTGCACTGCTCTGTAAACTTCATATCTGATTGTACAATTACTTCCAGGTCTTTTTCGTTTTCTACCACCGTAAGGGTATTATCACATATTTGGTATGTTTCTGTAGGGCTCCTTCTACCCATAGGCAGTACTTTTCATTTGACGCTGTAAAACTTCAGTTGCCACATTTCAGCCCATCTGCCCAACTTTTCGAGATCCTCTTCAGTGGCACATGGTCGTTACAGTCATTAACAACCCTGCCAACCTTTGTATCATCTGCAAGCTTCAACATTAAGCCTGATATACCTTCATCAATATCACTGATAAATAACCAAAACAACAGTCGGCTCAACACCGAACCCACTAATAACATTAGTCCATGAAGAGCAGCATCCAATGATTACCACTCTGTCTTCTCCCACTCAACCATCCTTTTATACATTGTAGCAACTTACCCTTAATACCATACTGCTCCCATTTGTACAAAAGTCTTCCATGCACAAGTGTCAAAAGCTATCCTGAAATCCAAGTATATGATATCAAAATTATTTTTTGCATCTAGTATCTTTGTAACCACATCATAGTATCCAATAAAATTTGTCAAACAAGACTAACACTCCATGCTATGTTAGAATTATTACTGCAGCCTTGTCTAGATGATCCTGCAATTCATCTTTAATTAGTGACCTCCATTATTTTTCCCAGGACAGAAGTTAAACTAACTGGTCTGTAATTATCCGTGTCAGGCTTAGATCACTACTTTGTGAACTGAGGATAGATTTGAACATATCCAGTCCATGGGGACTTTCCCTGAGTCAAAGAATGCTCTCGTAATTATGGCTAAAGATTTGCTCCCTTCCTTTGCCACCTCTTTTAATATAACTGGATAGATCCCATCCACCCCAGGTGCTTTCTTATGATTAACTTCAATTTCTCCTCCACGTTGCTCTCAGTTATTAGCATTAGCAAATGCACATGATGCAAGAAAGCAAGCATATATAGCATCAGCCGAAAAACAAAAAAAAAAAAACACCCCCTTCTCATTTCACTCATCCACCCACTCCATTTGTTTGTCTAGTTCTTCCTTGAATCTGTTTAAGCTATCAACTTCTACAATGACAGATGGAAGTTTGTTCCAGCAATCAATCACCTGCTGACTAAAGGCAAACTTCTGCACATCTATCCTACAACTGCCTTTCCTCAATTTCAATTGATGCCCTCTCAAGAGATTATTCTGAGCAAGAGGAAGAATCGCAGCAGCACTGAGCATGCTCAAACCATTCAAGGCTTTATACACCTCAATCAGATCACCTCGCAGGTGCCTAGTCTCCAGACACTGTAATTTTCAAAACCATAGCACACGCTTCTTGATTAGACTGGGGTTCGAGCCCGTCACCACCAAATACGGAGGATGCAGAAAGGTCAGGGAATGACCACCGCATATCCCAGGAGCAATATGGCCTTAGTTGATAATGCTCCTAAAAACCAAATAACAAACAAACAAATAATTTGCAAAACTTAAGCCTTTCTTCGTAAGAGCAACCCTTTGTTCCATTCACTAATCTTGTTGCCCTTCTCTGTACTCATTCCAACAGCTCTACATCATTCTTAAAATGACGCCTCCAGACCTCTATACAGTACTCAAGTTGTGGCCTGACCATTGCCTTATACAAGGGGATAATCACCTCATTTTCCCTGCTAGAAAAATTCCTGTATATCATTGACAAGACACCATGAGCTAATCTGGCAGACTTTCTGCACTGCTTAGAAAACTTCATATCTGCCTAGACAATTACTCCCAGGTCCTTTTCACTCTCTACCTCAGTCAGTGTAGTACCACACAGTTGATACGTCATGCTGGCGTTACTGCTTCCCATACCATATACAGTACTTTGCATTTGTCAATGTTTAACTTCAGCTGCCATCTCTCAATCCATTTACTCAAATTTTCTTGATCCTGTTGCAGCAGCATGATGTCATTAACACACTACCAACATTTGTATCATCTGCAAACTTGGACATTAAGGCTGATATGCCATCATCAATATCATTAATGAATACGGAAAACTACAATGGACCCAACACTGAACCCTGGGATACTCCACTAATAATATTAGTCCAAGAAGAGCAGTGTCCATTGATTACCACTCTGTCTTTTACCACTCAACCATCCCTTTATCCATAGCAGCAATTTGTTTCCAATGCCACACTGCTCCAATTTGTGCAACAGTATCAAAATCCTTGTGCAACAGTATCAAAAGCCTTTGTAAGATCCAAATATATGATATCAAAATTATTCTTTGCAACCAGTTCCTTTGTGACTACATCATAGTATCCAATAAAATTGGTCTGTAGTAGTAGTAGTAGTGGCATGTGATGCAAGAAAGCAAGTGTATTTTTTTTTTTTTTTTTTTTATGAGAACCCCAAACACGAGAGGTATTAGAACCTATAGTACTTGGTACCGTGCTTGGGTTGGAGGTTGAGAAGACGAAAGAAGATATTTGTTGATATTGGACTTGAACTTCTGTAGATTGTAGTTTTCAGGAAATACGTATGAAGGAAGGTTGTTCCAGAAAACGGCAATTGAATGAATAAATGAGGAAGATGAAAAGTTGGTTCTGTGGGTTTGAAGTTGGACAGTAAATGGATGTTGGCTGGTGGCAGCACGTATTCGGACTGTTTTGAAAGAGAGAGCGGGAATTATAGAAGCCAATTCAGAAGAACAGTGCCCATGGAAGTATCTGTAGAAGAGACATGCAGCAGAAACAGTGCGTCTATGAGAAAGCGAGTGGAGAGACTCTGTTAGAGATGAATCATTAATTAACCTAACTGCCCTCTTCTGAATGGAATCAAGAAGCCTAAGAGAGGTTTTGGGAGCACCACCCCAGATGTGGGAACAATATTCCATGGCAGGGCGGATTTGCGATTTATACAGAGTGAGCAGCTGTTTGGAAGAAAAGTAACGCCGAGAGCGAAAGAGAAAACCAAGTTTTTTAGATGCAGAGGAAGCAATATTTGTAATGTGCTTGTGCCAAGAGAGATTAGAAGTCAGGGTAATCCCCAAAAGAGATATATCATTTTGCCTAGAAATCGGAGTGTCACTAAAGATAAGCATAGGAGCAGAAGAATCCTTTTTGCGAGATATAAGACAAGATTGAGTTTTAGAAGGGTTGAAATCAACTAAGTTGTCTTTGCCCCACTGGAGAATTACCTGAAGATCGGCATTTAAGGAATTGGCAGCAGATTTTCGAGAACTTAAAGCTGATTGAGCTGGACAAGGTTTCTCAAAATGGAAAGTTGAATGCAATGTGCTATCATCGGCAAAACTATGGATAGGATTTCCAGTCAATGGAAGAAGGTCATTGATATACAAGAGGAAAAGAGTGGGGGAAAGAACTGAACCTTGGGGGACACCGGCATTAGCGGAGAAGTTAGAAGACAGAGAGCCATCTACCATCACCCTCAGTGAGCGATCAGAGAGAAAACAGGATAACCAATTACTAAAAACAGTTGGCAAACCATAAGATGGAAGCTTGTTTAGAAGACCTTTATGCCAAACACGATCAAAAGCCTTTGAGATATCAAGAGCAACTACTTGTGTTTCACCGAACCTTTCCATTGAATTAGTCCATAAATGGGTAACATAAGCCAGAATATCACCAGTGGATCGACACTGACGGAATCCATACTGGCGATCGTTGATTAGATGGAAGGTTTCTAGGTAGTTTAAAAGTTGGCGGTTAATTGATTTCTCCATTACTTTAGAAAGAGTAGAAGTAATTGCAATGGGACGATAATTGGATGGGAGGGATTTGTCACCCTTTTTAGGAACTGGCTGGATATGAGCAAATTTCCAAGCAGAAGGAAAAACACCTTTGGAATAAGAAAGTGAAAAAAGGCGGCAAAGAATAGGAGTAAGTTCAGGAGCACAGGTTTTGAGAACAAGTGGAGAAATACCATCAGGACCTGGAGCTTTCTTAGCATCAAGATTCATCAAAATCCTTCTGATATCCTTTTGACGGAAGACCACAGGAGGCATTGAATGGAGCGTGTTAGGAATGGTAGAAGGTGTTTTACCAAGATCATTAATACATGAGCTGGAAGAAAAATGGGATGCTAGCAGGTCAGCTTTATCCTTGGCTGAAGTGACAACAGAACCATCTGGCTGGGATAGAGGTGGGAGCAGAGATGGGCAAAAGTTGCGGCCAATAGCTTTGGCAAGAGACCAGAATGCTCGGCTACCATTAGGGCAAGAAGCAAGTTTTCTACTCTTAGCCTGTTCAAACTCTAGTTTGGACTGATTAATAACTGCTTTACAATTGTTGCTAGCTTTGGTGTAGGCAGAAAATGAAACTGAAGAATTAGAAACAAGCCAATTACGATATGCAACGTTCTTCTCTTGGACAGCCTTAGCACATTTATTGGAAAACCAAGGTTTAGATAAAGGACAAGATTTTAAAGTGGAGTGTGGGATAAAGGATTCCATTCCTGCAAGAATAATTTCACTGACACGATCTGAGCAAACGTTGACATCAGAAGTTTTGAAACAGTAATCAGACCAAGGAAAAGAAGAAAAGAAGTCTCGCAGGTCATCCCATTTTGCATTCTTGTAAAGCCAAACAATACGAGGTTGGGAATAGCCATGAGATAAAGGTTCCATTGGAGAAGAGACAATCACCAAGTTGTGATCTGAAGTGCCTAAAGGACCTCTCACTTCAACCTTGTACTTAGAAGGGTTGTTTGTGAGAAAAAGATCAAGCGTATTGGCTGTATGATTAGGATTGTCTGGTATTCTTGTAGGTAAATGAACAATCTGTGCTAGGTCATTAGTAATTGCAAAAGCCTCAGCATCTCGACCTGCTGGGTCGGTGTGACTAGAAAACGGAAGCCAGCTGGAGTTGTGAACGTTAAAATCACCAAGGAAAATTACCTCACTGTTAGGAAAGTTGGACTGGAGAAAGTCAAGTTGCAAAGAGAGGATGTCAAAGAGCTCCAAGTGATTAGTGGAGTTGGGAGAACGGTAGAGAAAACAGATGAAGCTTATGCAATATCAGCCCAAAAAAAAAAAAAAACCCACACCATTCCCTCCAAATGCCTGTCCAGTTCCTCCTTAAATTTATTTAACCTATCAACTTCCAGAACAACAAATGGAAGTTTGTTCCAGCAATTAATCACCCGCTGACTACAGGAAAATTTTCACACATCTATTCTACATCCGTCTTTTCTTAATTTTAATTTATGCCCCCTTAGGTTTGTAATCTGAACAATTGGAAGGATCCTATCGGAATTTAGCATGCTCAACCCATTCAAGGCCTTATAAACCTCAAACATATCACCGTCCACGTGCCTAGTCTCTAGCCACTGCAATTTTATAGATATTGACTGGAATTTGGGGGCTGGTCACTCACACACTAGCAAGGCTTTTGTGGATTTATTGGATGATTGTTTTCTAATCAGCATGTTTGGGAGGCAACTAGAGGGAGTAATACTCTTGATTTGATTATCAGTAGTGATTCTTGATGCACTAAGAATCTGCAGATAAATGAACCACTAGCTGGCAGTGATCACAGTGTGCTGAAGTAGGATTTACTCAAAGAAGTAACTACCATTATGGGTAAAAGGAAGGGTTATTGCTTTCATAAAGGCGACTACGATGGACTGAGACAGTATTTAAATTCTACACAGTGGGACCAACTGATGATGTTACCAACAGCAAATTTAAAATGGGAAACATTCAAAGAACTTATCTTGGAAGCTTCTAGGCTTTACATACCAACTAAGAAATATTTTTCAAGGTTTAGGCCTAAATGGATGTCAGATGAACTAATGTGACATATGGCAGAGAAGAAAAATGCATGGGATACATACAAATTAACACGTGACACAGAAGCCTCTGTAGATACAAGTTGATCTGTAACCAAGTTACAAAGGAGGTTAGGCAGGCGAAGGCAGATTACGAGAAATCTTTGGCAAGGGATGCAAAGAAAGACAGCAAAGAGTTCTTTACTTATGTAAACTCTAGAAGGAAGGGAATGAATCAGATTGGCCCACTTGATATCGATGGGTCAACTGTTGATGATCCTGCTCAGGTAGCTAATAAACTAAATGAATATTTTGCATTGACATTCACACATGAGGAGTTATTAAGCAAGGGGAATGCCAGAGGTGTATTCAACTCTGGAAGTAAGCTAGAGAATCTTGTAATAACTCAGAGTAAAGTGGAGGAGAAATTGTTGAAGATAACACAAGAAAGGCACCTGATGTGGATGGGATCTATCCAGTTATATTAAAGGAGGCAGCAAAGGAAGTAAGCAAACCCTTAGCCATAATTATGAGAGCTTCCTTGGACTCAAGGGAGGTACCCATGGACTGGAGATGTGGAAATGTGACCCCAATTCACAAAGGAGGATCAAGGGCTGACAAAAGTAATTATAGACCTGTGAGTTTAACTTCTGTTCCCAGAAAATTAATGGAGGCACTGGTTAAAGAAGCACTGCAGGATCATCTAGACAAGACTTCAGTTATAGCTTGGACACAGCATGGTTTTGTTAAGGGGAAGTCTTGCCTGACCATTCTGATTGGATACTATGATGCAATCACAAAAAACTGGATGCAGGGAATAACTTTGATATCATATACTTGGATCTTAGAAAGGCTTTTGATACTGTTGCACATGGAAGACTGCTGCACAAATTGGAGCAGTGTGGCATTGGAGGCAAATTCCTGTAATGGATAAAGGGGTGGTTGAGGGGGAGAAGACAGAGAGTGGTAATCAATGGACACTGCTCATAGTGGACTAAATGTTATTAGTGGAGTCCCTCAGGGTTCAGTATTGTTTTCTGTATTTATATATGATATTGATGATGGTATATCAAGCTTAATGTCCAAGTTTGCAGATGATACGAAGGTTGGCAGGGTTATCAAGGACACTACTGACACTATGCTGTTGCAACGGTATCTGGAAAGGTTGAGCAGCTGGGCTGAGAGGTGGCAAATGAAGTTTAACATTGACAAATGTAAAGTACTACATATGGGAAACAGCAACCCCAGAGCAACGTATCAACTCTGTGGTACTACACTGACAGTGGTAGAGAATGAAAGAGACCTACGGGTGGTTGTGCAGGCAGATATGATGTTCTCTGAGCAATGCAGATGGGCTGCAAGAGTAGCTCATGGTGTATTGTCAATGATATATAGGAATTTTTCTAGCAGGGATAAGGAGGTGATTATTCCCTTGTATAAGGCAATGGTCAGGCCACTCCTAGAGTACTGTGTACAGGTCTGGAGGCCTCATTTCAAGAAGGATGTAGAGCTGCTGGAACTTGTACAGAGAAGGGCAACAAGATTAGTGAATGGAACAAAGGTGTGCTCTTACGAAGAAAGGCTTAAGTTTTGCAAATTACAGTGTCTGGAGACTAGGCACCAGCGATGTGATCTGGTAGAGGTGTATAAAGCTTTGAATGGTTTGAGCATGCTCAATGCTGATGGGATTCTTCCTCTTGCTCAGAATAATCCGCTCAGAGGGCATAAATTCAAATTGAGGAAAGACAGATGTAGGATAGACGTGCGGAAATTTGCCTTTAGTCAGCGGGTGGTTGGTTTGTGGAACAGACTTCCATCCCTTGTCGTGGAAGTTGATAGCATAAATAAGTTTAAGGCTCAGCTGGACAGGTATTTCGAACGAACAGAGGGGTGAAGTGGAAGTGGTTATTTTTTATTTATTTTTTTTTTTTTTGGCTGACGCTGCATAAGCTTGCTTTCTTGCATCAAATGCCTCTACTAATGCTAATGCTAATTTGCAGAACTTAAGACTCTCTTGGTAAGAGGATCCCTTCATTCCCCTCACCAATCTTGTTGTCCTTCTCTGTACACGCTCAAGCAAATCTACATCTTTCCTAAAATGAGGCCTCCAGAACTGTACGCAGTACTCAAGGCGTGGCCTGACCATTGCCTTATACAGAGAGACAATCACTTCCTTTTCCCTGCTAGCAAAATTCCTATATATCATTGACAAAACCCAATGACCTGCACTGGCATCCTGTCTGCATTGCTCAGAAAACTTCATAGCTGGCTGCAGAATTACTCCCAGGTCTTTTTCATTTTCTACCACCTTAAGTGTAGTACCACACAGTTGGTACGTTTCTCTGGGGTTACTTCAACCCATATGCAGTACTTTGCATTTGTCAAGGTTAAACTTCAGTTGCCACTTCTTAGCCCATCTGCCCAAATTATCTAGATCCTGTTGCAGTACCACACTGCCATTACTGTCATTAACAACCCTGCCAACCTTTGTATCATCTGCAAACTTCGACACTAAGCCTGATATACCTTCATCAATATCATTGAGAAATATACAAAACAACAGTGGACCAAACACCGAACCCTGTGGGATTTGACTAATAACATTAGTCCATGAAGTGCAGCACCCATGGATTACCATTCTCTGTCTTCTCCCACTCAACCACCTTTTTTCCATTGTAGCAACTTACCCTTAATACCATTCTGCTCCAATTTGTACAATAGTCTTCCATGCGGAACAGTGTCAAAAGCTTTCCTGATATCCAAGTATATGATATCAAAATTATTTTTTGCATCCAGTTCCTTTGTAACTACATCATAATATCCTATCAAATTTGTCAGACAAGACTTTCCCTTAACAAACTCATGTTGTGTCTGAATTATTGCTGCAGTCTTGTCTAGATGATTCTGCAATACATCTTTAACCAGTGACTCTATAATTTTACCCGGAACAGAAGTTAAACTATCTGGTCTGTAATTACTTGTGTCACCCTTCGATCCCACTTTGTGAATTGGGGATATATTTGCACATCTCCAGTCCTCCCCTGAGTCCAAGGATGGTCTCATAATTATGGCTAAGGGTTTGCTTAGTTGCTTTGCTGCCTCCTTTAATATAACCGGATAGATCCCATCCACCCCATGTGCCTTTCTTATGTTTAACTTCAACAATTTCTCTTCCACTTTGCTCTCAGTTATTAGAAAATCATTAAGCACCTTGCTGCAATTTGATAACCTTCTTCCATTTTCAAACCTTAATAATTCCTCATGTGTGAATGTAGATGCCAAATACTCATTCAGTTTGTTTGCTATCTGAACAGGATCATCAACAGTCGAACCATCGATATCAAGTGGACCAATCAGATTCATCCTCTTCCTTTTTAGAATTTATATAAGTAAAGAAATCCTTGCTGTTTTTCTTAGCATTCTTTGCCAAAGATTTCTTGTAATCTGCCTTTGTCTGCCTAAGCTCCTTTGTGACCTGATTACAGACTAGCTTATATCTGACACAGGCTTCTGAGTCGCTTGATAATTTATATGCATCCCATGCATTTTTATTCTCTGTCACGAGTCTCATTAGTTCATTTGATAACCATTTAGGCCTAAACCTTGAACAATATTTCTTAATAGGTATGAAACTTTTAGTAGCTTCCATGAGTAATTCCTTGAATGCTTCCAACTAAGAATTTACTGTTGGTAACATCGTCAGTTGATCCCACCGTACAGAATTTAAAAACTGTCTGAGACCACTGTACTCACCTTTACAGAAGCAAAAACCTTCTCCTTTACCTCTTATGGCAATTATATCTTTAAGACAAGACTTCCTCTTAAGAAACCCATGCTGTGTCCAAGCTATAACTGAAGTCTTGTCTAGATGATCCTGCAATGCTTCTTTAACCTGTTCCTCCATTAATTTCCCTGGAACAGAAGTTAAACTAACAGGTCTGTATTTACCTATGTCTCCCTTTAACCCTCCTTTGTGGATTGGGGTCAGATTTGCACTTTTCTTGTCATGGGTACCTCCCCTGAGTCCAAGGAAGCTTTCATAATTATAGATAGGGTTTGTTTACTTCCTTTGCTGTCGCCTTTAATATAACTGGATAGACTCCATCCATCCGGGTGCCTTTCTTATGTTTATCTTCAACAATTCTCCTCCACTTTACTCACAGTTATTACAAGATTATCTAGCTTACTGCCAGAGTTTCATACACCTCTGCCATTCCCCTCTCTGAATAACTCCTCATGTGTGAATGTAGATACAAAATATTCATTTAGTTGGTTAGTTACCTGAGCAGGATCATCAACACTTGAACCATCAATATCAAGTGGACCAATCTGATTCATCCCCTTCCATCTGGAGTTTACATAAGTAAAGAACTCTTTGCTGTTTTGTTTTTTGCATTCTTTGCCAAAGATTTCTCGTAATTTGCCTTTGCCTGCCTAACCTCCGTTGTGACTTGGTTACAGACCAGCTTATATCTATCACAGGCTTCTGTGTCACCTGTTAATTTATATATATCCCATGCATTTTTCTTCTCTGCCACATGTCTAATTAGTTCATCTGACATCCATTTAGGCCTAAATCTTGAACAATATTTCTTAGTTGGCATGAAAAGCCTAGTAGCTTCTAAGATTATTTCTTTGAATGCTTCACATTTTGAATTTGCTGTTGGTAACATCATCATTTGGTCCCACTGTACAGAATTTAAATACTGTCTCAGACCATCATAGTCACCTTTATGAAAACAGAAACCCTTCCCTTTACCCCTGATGGTAGTTACCTCTTGGGTAAATCCCACTTCAGCACACTGTGATCTTAATGATTTCAAAACCATTAAGCACCGTTACTTCAATAAACTTCCAGCATTTTCCTCCCTTAATAATCCCTTATGTGTGAATGTAGTTGAAAATACTCATACAGATTATCAGCTATCTGAGCAGAATCATCAACAGTTGAACCATCTATATGAAATGGACCAATCTGATTCATTCCCTTCCTTCTAGAGTTTATATTAGTAAAGAAGCACTTGCTGTTTTTCTTAGCATGCTTTAACAAAGATTTCTCATAATCTGCCTTCGCTTGCCTAATCTCCTTTGTGACTTGATTACAGACTATATTATATCTGCCATAGGCTTCTGTGTCGCATGACAATTTATATGCATTCCATGCATTTTTCTTCTCTGCCACGATTCTCATTAGTTTATCCGACATTCATTCAGGGCTAAACCTTGAACAATATTTCTTAATCATTATGAAAATCCTAGTAGCTTTCATGATTAGTTCCTTGAATACTTCCCACTTAGAATTTGCTGTGGGTAGCATCATCAATTGATCCCACTGTACAGAATTTAAAAACTGTATGAGACCACTTTACGAAAGCAAAAACCTTTCCCTTTACCCCTGAATTATATCATTAAGTAAATCCCATATCACTTACACTGTGATCACTGCCACCTAGTGGTTCCTTTATCTGCAAATTCTTAATGCACGAATAATCACTGCTGATAATCAGATCAAGTGTATTACACTCTTTAGTTGCCTCTCGAACAACTCGATGATTGTTTTCTGCAGCAGCAGAAAACAATCATCCAATAAATCCACAAAAGTCTTGCTTGTGTGCAAGTGACCAACCCACAAGTACCAGTCAATATTTGGGAAATTAAAATCCCCCATTATAACACAATCTGATTTACTGGCCCATTCTATTTCTCCGTACAATTGTTCATTGTTTTTTGCTTTCCCAGTGCTTATATCACACTACAATGACTCATCATTGCACTGTCCATCTATGTCAACTGGATGCACTTCCTTAAATTTATGTTTTTCTTAATTAACAGCATAACCCCTCCCTTCCTACCCTGTCTATCTTGTCTGTACACATTGTACTCCCCAAATTCCAATTCTGCATTCCTAATATCTGTGTGACACCACGTCTCTGATATTCCAACAATATCTGCCTTTGATGTCTTGACCAGCACTTGAAATTCATTAAATTTATTTACTGTACACCTATTCTTACTCTTAGTTACCCTAACACAGCCCACATATTTACTTGTTTCACGATGAATCCCAGCAGTTCCAAAAATCCCCAGCAACTTGCTTTCCAGGCTGCTGCTCTTCCAATAGAAGCAGTGCAAGAATTACTTCCACCTCTTCCTGCAGCTACTGTTAATCTATTAGTTTGTGAATCCCACCAAGCTAGCGGTTTTCCAATCCACCTTACATTGCCTTGATTGCCTCAGCAAATATTCTTGCACCCTTTCTATTTAAGTGTATCCCATCCCTGTAGAAGCAATCTCTCCAGCTATCAACACAGACAGGCTGAAAAAAATTCTGCCTCATGAGCCTTGCACAATCTCTCCAGGAATGAATTGTTGACATGTATGTCATCATATTATACTCCCTCCTATCGTGTCTGGACAGAATAGCAGACACTTTCAAATGTAACCTTAACTCGCGACTTGTTTTCAACATTGACCTGTACTTTTAATTAAATCCACAGATCTCCTACACTTAATGTCACTGTGTACAACGATATTACCTTTTTTGCCCTTAAACAGGAATTTTTCTAGCAGGGATAAGGAGGTGATTATTCCCTTGTATAAGGCAATGGTTAGGCCACATCTTGAGTACTGTATACAGGTCTGGAGGCCTCATTTCAAGAAGGATGTAGAGCTGCTGGAACAGGTACAGAGAAGGGCAACAAGATTAGTGAATGGAACAAAGGGTTGCTCTTACGAAGAAAGGCTTAAGTTTTGCAAATTACAGAGTCTGGAGACTAGGCACCGGTGAGGTGATCTGATAGAGGTGTATAAGGCTTTGAATGGTTTGAGCATGCTCAATGCCAATGGGATTCTTCATCTTGCTCAGAATAATCAGCTCAGACGGCATAAATTCAAATTGAGGAAGGACGGATGTCGGATAGATGTGCGGAAATTTGCCTTTGGCCAGCGGGTGGTTGGTTGGTGGAACCGACTTCCATCACTTGTTGTTGAAGTTGATAGCCTAAACAAATTTAAGGCTCAACTGGACAGGTATTTCGAGCGAACGGAGGGGTGAAATGGGAGTGGTGTTTTTTTTTTTTTTTTTGGCTGATGCTGAATAAGCTTGCTTTCTTGCATCATATGCCTCTACTAATACTAATGCTAAAAGTTGATATCTGGTCTACAACAACATCAACTTTTTGCACAATATATTTCCCATTTCCCTGACAATCAAGTCACTAACAATAACTAACTCCTGTGGGACCAGTGGCATTCTGCCCTGAAGATTGCTGCTGTGTTGCCTGATGCACAATAATCAGATCTGGCATTGAGTTGGTCAGCTAAGAGTTTGAATCGCTCCCCCCATTTTAATTTCTTTGAGGGCATCTACCCCAACTTTTCAAACTCTCATAGACACACATCAGAACGCTGATTTGAAGTCTAATTTCTTGACAATTTCTGCACCTACCACATACAAAGACATCCTCCATAAGTGGATCATGTCCTGTTCCAGAAAGGTGAGCAAACATTTTCATATTTTGCCCTTTTTTTAAGACAGTGATGCATTGAAGATGCATCGTGCCCTTTGGTTCTCCCCTAATCCACGGCACTCCCACTACTTTGTGCACGTTGCTTTGCTGCTCTAGTCTGGGGGATGATTTCCATTTAAATACAATTTAATTAACAATGAAAATTAATAAGATTTATACATTTAATTGATTAATTGACAATACTATACTAAACTAACAGATTCCTAATACAGTGCTATGTAATATGCTACTTAGTATTATACCTTACGCTATCAACTTCGAGATATATGCTACGCTATTCTGTATCGATCTAATATACTATAACAATGGTGCCAAGTTTTGAATGGTTCAAGATATTTTATAATCTATAAAATGTCTATCTAAATTCAAAATAAACTAAGCAATGTTAATAGGACTATAAAGCTACTTTTAGAAGATAAATTAATATGCTAATTAAGTTAATAAAACAGCAAAAAATGTAAGAAAAAACTTAGGTTTGTTGGAGCTATAAAACTTTGCCTGCACATTGTTAACCACACCAGAAACATCAAATAAATATTATATTTCAATTCCTATTAAAATCCAGAAAGAAATAGAGATTTATGGATGTGGTGAGACTATACTATGATTGTTTAATTTATTAAATCACAGAGATTGAAATAAATCTTGCATTTCATGTGCTGTTGGTTGTAAAGTATTATAAAAGGTGGAGTGAATATTACTTTGGCAGGTATGTGTAGTGAAGCATAAAGAATTACTTTTATATATTTTCAGTTATTCAAGTAATTAATTAGTTAACTGATAAGTAATTAGTTAAATGATAAGTAATTAACTAATCAATCAATTAGTAATTAATTGATAACAAGATATATACTTAAAAACTGAATTTCAGTTTCTTTTGGCTTTGTTATCTTCTTGTGGAACTACAATATCATCGTTTATAACAATATATCATGTTTAAGATTAAAGTGAACAGAAAGGAAATAAAAAAAGGAGATGGTCCTTACTTGTGTTTCTGTTGTTTGAGCACTCTTTGCCATAGAATGATTTAAAGTTAATGTATAAGTTACTTGTCGCATTTTGTGTCCAACATCTTCACACAATTGCCATGGGCTTTCCATTATATCTGAAAAAGGAAAAAAATAATAATAATAAAATATATTATAATAAATTTTCAGAAATTTTAGTTGAGCTAAGCCAATTTTTGTATTGCCAGAAAGTACTAATCCAGCTTCCCCTTAAATTTTCTGACAGATATTGTCCAGGAATTTTATATTGTTAACCTCACAACACAGGAAGGCAATTTATTCCAGTGATTAAAAAAATCCCTATCCAAAAACTTATAGAGTACTATCTAATAAAATGTATTTATGCCTCTTGGTTTTGTGTTCACTTCAACATGAAAACTTGAACACTATTCATTTAACTACACTCTGAAATGCCTAGTTTCCAAAAAAAAAAAAAAAAAAAAGGGAGAAAAAATAAGAAGAGAGATTATAATACAAGCTTTAAACCTGAAGTAATATTACATCTTAATTAACAAGTAAAGATTTTATGAACACAATATTCCAAATTTTTGACATTTTTAACATAACTAAAATTATAATGAAATATAATTAGAGATGTTATCAGGATAAGAATTAATATTTTGCATTTGACTTGCACTGAAATCTGTAACGTTTTCTGCTTAGACTAAAACTTGAAATAGTTGCAAACAACCATGTTTTAAAGAAAATTAACCTAAAGGAAGTTGCAAACAAGTTATTAATTTATCTAAAGTCTTTGTCTTCTTGATATTATATATTACCAATATAGTTTGCACAATTAAACTATGATTAAAATTATTATTTTTATTGCTATATGATATGCTAAGGTCATGCTAGCACAAGCTGAAACTTACTTCCCTTGATATAGAGCTAAGAGGACTATCCTGTTCTCTCTTATGCTTAATTAATGCAATGGTTTTAATGATCAAAGTTTTTACTGCCAAGCAGATCAAATTTTGACCATTATTATCATTAGGACCATCAAAACAAACTTTGCCTGTATGAGTTTCCCTAGTATTGTACTACTTTCAAACAAATGACATTGCCAAAAAGTTAATCTGATATTTATTTAAAAGATGAGACCGTACGGTAAAAATCTGTTTTATGACTTATTGGTCCCTCATCACACAACAGGTCTCTGGTGATAACATTCAAACACGACAGTTGTAAAGAAAATTGTTTGATTTTCCTTTTTCTGACTTCAAAACGTTTCCCAGAGCAAGAGTATATGCAACTATAAAAACCTGAAAACAATATTTCTCACTTCTTTTTTATTTATTTATTTTTTATTTTTTTGGTAGTTGTTGGCGCATCGGCTTCTGTGGCCATAGTGCACCTCCCAAGGTTTTTGCAGTACTTTGATCCAAGCCCGAGGCAGGATTCGAACCCGCGACCTTTTGGGTTGCCAGGCAGGCACTTTACCCACCTGGCTAGCCCGGTCGGCTTCTCACTTCTGTTCATATTTGAAGTAAATACAATAACATTTGGAACTTAACCATTCATAAGCACAAAAATATTATCAATGAAATTCTCATGCCAACTACCACATATATTCTGTATGAAAGATTGACAGAGATGCCTAATCATATATGTTCTGTATGAAAGATCAACAAAGTCATCTAACCATATATGCTCTGTATGAAAGATCAACAGATATAAAAGACATATTTTCCAAGAATTTTATGGATAAATTATAAAAGCTGGAAGTTTTGTTGGGAAAAAGCTAACATTCACCATTATATTGAAGATAATTACATACAATATTATATAAATAAATGTCAGAGACCAGAAGAATTTACAAATTCGTTGTGACTGTGCACCTCTTGATTTATTCAGGGCAACCAGATTTTCAGTGAAATAGGCCAAATATTTTTAAGGAAATATAGTCTGGAACCCACAATCTCCTTACTTGTGGCTGTGCAAGTTAACCATTGGACTACAATTGGTACAATATTAGCATTAGCATTAGTAGAGGCATATGATGCAAGAAAGCAAGCTTATGCAGAATCAGCCAAAAAAAAAAAAAAAAAAAAAATGCTCCAATTTCACCCCTCTGTTCATTCCAAATACCTGTCCAGCTCAGCCTTAAATTTATTTAGGCTATCAACTTCCACAACAAAGGATGGAAGTCTGTTCCACTAACCAACTACCCACTGGCTAAAGGCAAACTTCTGCACATCTATTCTACAAATGTCTTTCCTCAATTTGAATTTATGCCCTCTCAGGTCCTTACTTCATAAGCCTTTCTTCATAAGAGAAACCCTTTGTTCCATTCACTAAACTCATTCTATACTCATTCCAACAGCTCTACATCCTTCTTAAAATGAGGCCTCCAGACCTGTATACAGTACTCAAGGTGCGGCCTGACAATTGCCTTATATAAGGGGATAATCACATCCTTATCCCTGCTAGAAAAATTCCTATATATAACATTGACAAGACACCACGAGCTACTCTTGCAGACCATCTGCACTGCTCAGAAAACTTCATATCTGCCTGCACAATTACCCCAGGACCTTTTCATTCTCTACCACTATCAGTGTAGTACCAAAGAGTTGATAAGTTACTCTGGGGTTACTGTTTCCCATATGTAGTACTTTACATTTGTCAATGTTACACTTCATTTTCCACCTCTCAGCCCATCTGCTCAACTTTTCTAGATCCTGTTGCAGCAGTGTACTGTCATTAGTGTCCTTAACAACCCTGCCAACCTTCATATCATCTGCAAACTTGGACATTGAGCTTGATATATCATACATCAATATCATTTATAAATACAGAAAACAACGAGCCCAACACTGAACCCTGAGGGACTCCACTAATAACATTAGTGGACAGGGCGCTGACTCTCTTTAAACATTACAGCTGTCAGTTGCAGGCTCCGAAAAAAACGATAAGTGTTTGCCTTTTTATTTACATAATTGTTATTTTATATTGTACTTAATACATAGTCTTATAGTTATAGTTACGCTGGTTATTTTTATTTTAATTTAGATAAACAGTTTTTGTAGATATACGTAATACTTAATAACCGTTATTTCGTTCGATTGCAGCCATTGTTTTTGTATATAGCGGGAGGGAATTCAAATTTTTAATTGAGGTAGTTACGTAGCTCTAACGTATAATTTATAGAGTATTACGCTTCACTGTTTCTATTAGATAGCGTAGTATTGACATTTAATTAATTTAATTTATTGATTTTATTAATTTAAAGTACCATGCCCCAAACTAGAGCAGCAAAGAAACGAGCTCAAAGTGGCAGGAGTGCTGTGACTCGGGGGAGAACTGAGGGGGCGATTCTCCAACGCATCACAGCCTAAGAAAATGTGCAACTTGCGAAATGTTTGCCGAACTCTCTGGAACGGAACATGACATTGCCATGGGGGATGTCTTTGTGTGTGCGTGCGATGTAAGGAGTGTAAGGAAATCAGGCGACAACTCAGCGTTGTTATGGGCCTATATGAGAGTTTGAAGGACAGGGTGGATGCCCTTGAAAGATCTAAATTGAGGGGCCCATCAGGCTCTCAGCTGCCCACATCAACGACAGAGCTTGCACTTGGTCATCGCGCAACACAGTGGCAACCCCCAAGGCAGAATGCACTGGTCCCTCAGGAACTAGTAGTTGTTGGAGATTCTATTGTCAGGGAAACGGGAAACATGCTTTGTAAAAAGGATAGGTGGAACAGGACCAGGGTATGTCTGCCAGGGGCAAAGTTTGATGACGTTGTAGAGCGGATATCATCTTTTAAGGGCACAAAAGGTGATATAGTTGTACACGTTGGCACTAATGATATCAGGAGTAGGAGAACGGCAGAATTACTTAACAAGTACAGGTCACTGTTGAACAAAAGCCGAGAATTAGGGTTGAATTTGAAAGTGTCTGCAATTCTGCCCAGACACGACAGAAGGGAGTATATGATGAGAGCCTTGTCGATCAATTCGGCCCTGGAAAGATTGTGCAAGGCTCAAGGGGTAGAATATTTTTCAGCCTGGACTGTACTTGTTAACAGGAGAGACTGCTTCTATAGGGATGGGATACACCTAAATAGAAAGGGTGCAAGAATATTTTCTGATGCTATCGAGGCAGTGTTAGGTGGGTCGGAAAACTGCTTGCTTGGGGGGGGGGATACAAGGACTAATAGTTTAACAGTAGCCGTAGGCAGAGGTGAAGGTGATTCTTGCACAACTTCTATTAGAATAAGTAGTGACCTGGAGTGTGGGGTGTTGGGGGTTTCAAGGACAGATGGCAGTCAACCTGAAATAGGTGGGTATATGGGATGTGTTAGGGTAACTAAGAATAGGAGTAGGAGCATGTATGCTTGCATGTATACGAATGCTAGAAGAATAGTAAATAAATTTGATGAATTTGAAGTGTCGGTCAAGACATCAAAGGCGGATATTGTTCGGATAGCAGAGACGTGGTGTCACAGAGATATAAGGAATGCTGAACTGGAATTTCGGGAGTACAATGTGTACAGAAAGGATAGACAGGATAGAAAGGGAGGAGGTGTTATGTGTTAATTAAGAAAAACATAAAATCAAAAGAAGTGCATACAGTTGATATAGATGAACAGTGCACTGTTGAGTCAGTTTGGTGTGACATAAGCACTGCAAAAGCAAAAATAAGAGTAGGAGTGTGTTATAGGCCTAATGACTCGAATGACTCGAAATAGAGAAATAGAGTGGGCTAGTAAATAGGAATGTCTTATAATGGGGGATTTTAACTTCCCAGATATTGACTGGAACTTGTGGGTTGGTCACTCACACACTAGTCAGACTTTTGTGGATTTATTGGATGATTGTTTTCTGCAGCAGCATGTTCGAGAGGCAACCAGAGAAAGTAATACTCTTGATCTGGTAATCAGCAGTGATCATTCGTGTATTAAGAATTTGCAGATAAAGGAACCACTAAGTGGCAGTGATCACAGTGTACTGATGTGGGATTTACTTAAAGATTTAATTACCATCAGGGGTAAAGGAAAGGGTTTTTGCTTCGGTAAAGGTGAGTACAGTGGTCTCCGACAGTTTTTAAATTCTGTACAGTGGGATAAACTGACGATGTTACCAACAGTAAATTCTAAGTGGGAAGCATTCAAGGAATTAATCGTGGAAGCTACTAAAAGTTTCATACCTATTAAGAAATATGGTTCAAGGTTTAGGCCTAAATGGTTATCTAATGAACCAATGAGACTCGTAATAGAGAAGAAAAATGCATGGGATGCATATAAATTATCAAGAGACTCAGAAGCCTATGGCAGATATAAGCTAGTCTGTAATCAGGTGACAAAGGAGGTTAGGCAGGCGAAGGCAGATTACGAGAAATCCTTGGCAAAAGATGCTAAGAAAAACAGCAAGGATTTCTTTACTTATATAAACTCTAAAAGAAAGGGGATGAATCTGATTGGTCCACTTGACATCGATGGTTCGACTATTGATGATCCTGCTCAGATAGCAAACAAACTGAATGAGTATTTTGCATCTACATTCACACATGAGGAATTATTAAGGTTTGAAAATGGCAGAAGGTTATCAAATTGTAGCAGGATACTTAATGATTTTGTAATAACTGAAAGCAAAGTGGAGGAGAAATTTTTGAAGTTAAACATAAGAAAAGCACCAGGGGCGGATGGGATCTATCCAGTTATATTAAAGGAGGCGGCAAAACAACTAAGCAAACCCTTAGACATAATTATGAGAGCATCCTTGGACTCAGGAGAAGTTCCCACGGATTGGAGATGTGCAAATGTATCCCCAATTCACAAAGGGGGATCGAAGGGTGACACGAGTAATTACAGACCATTTAGTTTAACTTCTGTTCCGGGTAAAATAATGGAGTCACTGGTTAAAGATGTATTGCAGGATCATCTAGACAAGACTGCAGCAATAATTCAGACACAGCATGGGTTCGTTAAGGGAAAGTCTTGTCATACAAATTTGATAGGATATTATGATGTGGTTACAAAGGAACTGGATGAAAAAAATAATGTTGATATCATATATTTGGATTTCAGGAAAGCTTTTGACACTGTTGCACATGGAAGACTATTGTACAAATTGGAGCAGAATGGTATTAAGGATAAGTTGCTACAATGGATAAAAGGATGGTTAAGTGGGAGAAGACAGAGGGTGGTAATCAATGGGTGCTGCTTTTCTTGGACTAATGTTATTAGTGGTGTCCCACAGGGTTCGGTGTTAGGTCCACTGTTGTTTTGTACATTTATCAATGATATTGATGAAGGTATATCAGGCTTAATGTCAAAGTTTGCAGATAATACAAAGGTTGGCAGGGTTGTTAATGACAGTAATGGCAGTGTGCTACTGCAACAGGATATAGATAATTTGGGCAGATGGGCTAAGAAGTGGCAACTGAAGTTTAACCTTGACAAATGCAATGTACTGCATATGGGTAGAAGTAACCCCAGAGAAATGTACCAACTGTGTGGTACTACACTTAAGGCAGCAGAAAATGAAAAAGACCTGGGAGTAATTGTGCAGTCAGATATGAAGTTTTCTGAGCAATGCAGACAGGCTGCCAGGGCAAGTCATGGGGTTTTGTCAATGATATATAGGAATTTTGCTAGCAGGGAAAATGAGGTGATTATCGCTCTGTATAAGGCAATGGTCAGGCCACGCCTTGAGTACTGCATACAGGTCTGGAGGCCTCATTTTAGGAAGGATGTAGATTTACTTGAGTGTGTACAGAGAAGGGCAACAAGATTGGTGAAGGGAATAAAGGGATCCTCTTACCAAGAGAGGCTTAAGTTCTGCAAATTGCAGTGGCTGGAGACTAGGCACCTGTGCGTTGATCTGTCTGAGGTGTATAAGGCCTTGAATGGGTTGAGCACGATGAATTCTGATGGGATCCTTCCACTTGTTCAGATTACGAACCTAAGGGGGCATAAATTCAAATTAAGAAAAGACAGATGTAGATTAGATGTGTGGAAATTTGCCTTTAGCCAGCGGGTGGTTAATTGCTGGAACAAACTTCCATCTGTCGTTGTGGAAGTTGATAGGTTGAATAAATTTAAGGAGGAACTGGACCGGCATTTGGAGGGAATGGTGTGATTTTTTTTTTTTTTTTTTGGCTGATGCTGCATAAGCTCATACACTTGCTTTCTTGCATCAAATGCCACTACTACTACTACTACTACTATTAGTCCATGAAGAGCAGTGTCCATTGATTACCACTCTCTGTCTTCTCTCACTCAATCATCCCTTTACCCAAAAGCAGGAATTTGCTTCCAGTGCCACACTGCTCCAATTTGTGCAGCTATCTTCCATGTGCAACAGTATCAAAAGTCTCTCTAAGATCCAGATATATGATATAAAAGTTATTCCCTGCATCCAGTTCCTTTGTGACCACATCATAGTATCCAATCATATTGGTCAGGCAAGACTTTCCCTTAACAAAACCATGCTGGGTCTGAGCTATAACTGAAGTCTTGTCTAGATGATCCTGCAGTGCTTTTTTAACCAGTGCCTCCATTAATTTTCCTGGAACAGAAGTTAAACTAACAGGTCTATAATTACTTGTGTCACCCTTTGATCCTCCTTTGTGAATTGGTGTCAAATTTTCACATCTCCAGTCCATGGGTAACTCCGGAGTCCCAAGAAGCTCTCATAATTATGGCTAAGGGTTTGCTTACTTCCTTTGCTGCCTCCTTTAATATAACTGGATAGATTCCATCCACCTCGGGTGCCTTTTTTTTTTGGGATGACTCATGCCCCCAAATGGGTCCCCCCTGTCTCTGGTTAACTTATTTGGGTGCCGTGGTGTCGGATATATTAATAAAAAATCACCCACTGACTTTTCTCACACTGGCTTCCCTTCTTGTAAAGCTTCCATGACTTCCGTTCGGTTACCCCCCGACTATAAAATCTTTTGGGTATCGCAGTCGGTGAGAAGAGCCGGGAGCTTTCTGCATTCCTTTCCTTGTATAGTAATTAATTCATTGTTAGATATCATTCTCTTTAGTTCACCGAATCCCATGCTCGACATATGTACTGTTCTTTGGCCCGTATGCTCTGATAATCTTTTGGGAAGTTTTATCTTACTTCTAATCAGATATGTGGAGGGGGGGGGAACTGTGCAAATTATTTAGAGCAATAGGTTTTCACATTTCCTGGGATACAAACTTTTCATGGCTACTAGGGAATAATTTTCTCTGTTCTTTCATCTGCCACTGGGTTCCCAATAGAGACACGATTCGGGTTTGATGTTGTTCTGCAACAATGTCGACACCTGAGTATTAGTTTGGATTGGATGGAATCACAGGGAAAGTAAAACTCTCGGGCTATCACAGTATCTGTTAGAGTACAGGCAGTGAGATTATATTTTAGCTGATCTGGAAGCCTCCTAGAGAGTTACCAATAGGTTCGGGCTTGTGGGCTATCTAGCTTGTTATTGTTATTTGGTTTTTAGGAGCATTAGCAACTAAGGCCACATTGCTCCGGGATATGCGGTGGTCATTCCCTGACCTTTCCGCATCCTCCGTATTTGGTGTTGACGGGCTCGAACCCCGGTCTAATCAAGAAGCGTGTGCTGCTCCTTCCCATCTGGCTACGGAGGCACCCCGGACTATCTAGCAACTTGCCTGCAAACACCATTTGGCTAAGGTAAAGAAATATATATTATTATATTATACAGCAGGCCCTCATTATAATGTGGTTCGCTTTACACTGATTTGCCATGATGCTGTTTTTATATTATAAACCCGTATCTGACTATAATGCTGTCACAAATCACTATAACGCTCTTTTACCAGTTTAAAGATTTCAATTTTGGCATATTTAACAAAAACGTCTCATCTGATGAATTCGATAGCTTGAAAATGAATAGCAAAACAGCATTAAAACGTTTCCCATACCGACTTTAGATATTTTCCCACGCTCAGTTAAATTTTCTCGTACGCTAATTTAATTGCAGAACAGTGGCTTGTTATGTAGTTCTGAGATCAACATTTTAAAAATGACCAAGTATATTGCTTGTAATGTTTGCGTTATATGCATTTATCTGAAGTCTAATCATTACTCAGTACAGTATTAGACATCGTGTGTAACGTACAGTTTACTCGAACATTGTATCATAATTAATGCAACCAACACAGTTACATTTTCGAAGAGTTAATAATGGCAGATAAGAATGAAAAAGCAACGTCTGGACGCAGTATGAAGACTACAAATATAAGAAAAAGACTGAATTTGAAAATTAAATTAGATGTTTTGAAGTGAATCGATTCCGCTCAACGACAAGCGAATGTGTGCCATAAATTAGGACTGGCAGGTTTAACTGTAAGAACAATTATAAAAATAAAGAATTAATTTTAGCAACGGGAAAGACAGCTGTTCTAGTGCAAGCAACTAGGGCTAGGCTAGCTATTAGGATTGAAATGGAGAGACTTTAACTAATTTTATTGAAGATAATAACCAACACAGAATTCAGTTAAATTAAATATTATTAAAAAAAGAAAAGAAAAAAAAAAGAGATTAGCCTTACCTGAAGAAAGCTTACCTAAAAAAAAAAAAAACAAAAAAAATGTGGAACCATTTAAAACTTGTAAGGGCTGGTTGAATAGATTTAAAATCCAGGGAGAAGGTGCAAGTGCATATCAAGGAGCCGAAACTTTCAAAAAAGAACTTGTTAAAATTATTGAAGAGGTGTATTATGTGTTATACTTCAACAAGTTATTAACTTAGATGAAGCAGAACCTTTTTGGAAAGAATGCCTAAAAGAAGTTTCATATTCAAAGAAGAAAAAAACATGCCAGGTTTCAAAGAGGTGAAGGATCGGTTGACTTTATTGTTGGGTGGTAACGATGTGGGGATTTTAAATTAAAACCCCTTTTAGTTTACTAGGAAGAGGGCCAAAGTACAACCCAAAATCAACACATTTTTCATGATTAAATTCATGATTTTAAATGGAAAAATTAAGTTTAATTTTGATACGTAAGTAGTTACCACATAATTATATATGTATGTAATGCACAATATTTTATAAGTACAAATATTTGAATATTAAATATTTTGACTGACGTTTGTGCATCTTTTCACTATCATTTATTATTGATTAGGAAATATCCTATGGCACCGACCACAACTTACAAATACATGAATTTATGTTACCTTATGGGAATGCGGCACTCACTTAGCATGGATTCACTTAATGCTCTGTTTTTCCGGAACAAATTATCAGCGTTAAGCAGGGGTCACCTGTATAATCATACTGTGATAATCTAAATTTTCACCAACGTTAGTAGCATTTATGTTGTCTTCAAGACGTATATTAGAATGACTTACCATATGTTTTCCGAGATGTCAACAATTCATGATAAAACTTGGAACCTGTAAATATTAGTGAGAAGACTTGGTCTACACTCAGAGGAAAGACAGCATTCATTACTTCTTTTCCTTCATGAGTTGAACAAGGACAATGAATTTCTGCAACTGGAAAAAAATGTCAACATAGAAATGTGTTAAATTATGGTGCATACTACCATAATTTAGAATTTTAAATCACAGTAAAGCTTCTAATGTTTATCCATATAGTTCCTTTAAAGTACAGTTGTAATATACAGGAACTTTAAAAAAAGTAGCAACCTCATGGTACTTCAAATTAAATAATCTTTAATGCATGATTGTATTACATGCAATCAACTAGATGGCAGAAACACTCTTCATGAACAGTAGTTAGTAGATATAGTATCTATGTACAGGAATGCTGGGTATAGAATCAATCGCATGCTACCTGTCACTGATGGATGATTTTCAAGATGAATTTAAGTACATGATGAAACCAATCTGCAATACACAGATTACGGAAAACTAAAAAGATGAGCAAGAGGAAGAATCCCATTAGTAGTGAGCTTGCTCAATCTATTCAAAGCCTTAAACACCTCAATCAGATCACCTTGCAGGTGTCTAGTCTCCAGATGCTGCAATTTGCAGAATGAAGCTCTTTCTTGGTAAGAGCACCCCTTTGTTCTGCTCACCAATCTTGCTGCTCTTCTCTGTACTCATTCCAGCAGATCCACATCCTTCCCAAAATGAAGCTTCCAGACCAGTATACAGTACCCAAGATGTGGCCTGACCATTGCCTTATACAATAGGATAATCATCTCCTTATCCCTGCTAGTAAAATTCCTGTGTATCATTGACTAAACCTCATGAGCTGTCCTGGCAGCCTGTCTGCATTCCTCAGAGAACTTCCTATTTCACTGCAAAATTATCCCAAGATGTTTTTCATTTTCCACTACCCTGAGTGCAGTATCATATAGTTGATACATTACTCTGGGGGTTACTACTACTCATATACAGTACTTTTTATTTATCGATGTTAAACTTCAATTGCCATTTCTCAGCCCATCTGTCTAACTTTTATAACTGTTGCAGTACAGTACTGTCATTAACCACCCTACCAACCTTTGTATCATCTGAAAACTTGAACATTAAACCTTATATGCATTCCAATATCATTTATAAAATGTGAATAACTCAGGAGGTATTCATGTGAATGGCATGGACACAGTGGTTTTACTTTGTTTGTTTGTTTGATTCACAGCACACAAACTACTGTGGTCACAATGCAGTGACTCACATGGCCTTTATTTAACTTGATAGGTGAAAAACCAATATTCAATAACATGCGGTAAACACAGACTATGGTTGGCATAATTTATTTAAAGTGATGTGGAATCATAAAATAAATATGTATGTTATACAGGATATGTCAAAGATATGTACAAAAAATTCTGGTTCATATTATAGGGTCTGAATTATGATAAAAGAAGACATATAAACACATGTCCAAAAATGCATACTTCAGAGTTATTATGCACAAGTGATTTAAAATAATCATTTGAATTTGGGCCCTTAACATATTATTAAGACAATGAAGGTGTGAATGGGCCAAAAAAGTAGTAAAACAATATTGATATTGCTGTATTCATGTAATCTTTTCCTTCATTCAAAATGAGGGAAAAGATTTTGATTGTTCTCTCCCTTCTCTTTTCTCTAAAGGAGGTAACTCATTTTGGTGCATCTTCTCTGTATCTAAATATTGGTAGTTTGCTAGGGCTTGTTCAGTGACAGTCTTGTTTAGTTTCACATCAATGACTTTCATTTTCCAATAATGTGTGCATATATGCAACTTCAAATATATATGCACTTCATATAACATCACACTGTACGAAATTCACTTGAAACAGAGATTATACCATGAAAATGTTCCTTAACAGAACACTGTCAAATATTTGTAGCTGTTGACATACATTTGAGAGAAAACAGTACATTTTAGCATACTGCACGGCTTCCAGGGCAATAACAAGTCTGTTACCAAAATCAAGATGAAATTCTTGATGGTATAAGAAGATATATGGACAACTGCAGACAAACTGGTTCCTCTCATCATCAATTTGATTAATTTTTTAGCAATCCATTTCAGAAAATAATTATTGACTTCAACAGATCACCTTCAATGACAACAGTTATGTTAATGGCTACCCGCACTGTCATGCCCAACATCTTGGTTGTGAAACTCAAATTCTGCTTGACTAAATGAATTTTGGGAAGAATGGAATCATCAAAAACTTGTGCAAGTGAACAAAAGAAAATCTGCATAGTAAGGGTCCATTAAGAGAAATTCTCTATTAACTTCTGTTGGTGATCAGTTAATTGGGCCACATTTTTCAGGCACTGCTTAAAAACATTCATCTCTAGAGGAGGTGTGACATACAGCTCATGCATGATAGTGCTAAAATCCATTCCAGCCCACAAGCGAAGACTCACCTTGATGATACCTATCCACTTGAGTAGGTTGGGAAGGCTCTACTGCTTGGCCAGCAGTGTCACCCAACAGGAATCCCCTTGACTGCCTCCCATTGGGCCATTTAGAGGGCCTGGTGTATGAAACAGAAATACAGTGATATAAAAAAAAAATTGGCTGTGAAACAAGTCACACCGCTGCAAGTACGTTTAAGCATGTTCGGCAATACTAATTCAATGAAATGAGAGCCTAGCATTCAGGTGCAATGATACCATTTTGAACATTTATTGTAAAATCAGTAGTACAGAACCTTAAAATTTAAGAGTTAATATGCTTGTAAGTGTCTTTCTGAAAGTTAATCAAATCTAAACTAGCAAGACTTATGAGGAGAAACATTTACAGCTGAAACCCATTAAACTGTGATTCGTTAGAATACAATTCTGCTTATAACATGATGCAGGCATGGCTCCCATTTTTCGTCAGTTGAAACGTGTTTTTAGTCACGTTTCAACTGACGAAACCAACGCCCTACTAATGCTAATTCAAGATTAACATTTTGAATTAGCATTAGTAGGGCATACGATGTAAGAAAACAAGCTTATATAGCATCAGCCAAAACAAAAAAGAATTTGCGATACACATTATCCTTTGATTTCCATAACAACAATAATAAATTACTTATAACTTTACTTGTTGACTTGTATCACAGAGGTACTCACTGGTTTCCAAACTGGACATAAATTTCTTGAATGAAAAAGGGTAGATTCCCTTTCAATATTACAGTTAAAACGCCTTATTGAAGTAAAAAAAAAAAAAAAAAAAAAAAAAAAAAAACCAATAAAACAGTCAACCCTTGATTGTTTTTTTTTAAAAAATGAATGACCTGAAAGTAATGACTAAAATGTGCAAAAGCTTATTCACTAATGTCTATTGAGTTGAAAGAACACAGAGTGCATTGTTTTCCTTTTTCTCCCAAATTTCTGACCATTTGTTAATTTCAAAACACGAACGTAACAGTCAATACAACCAGATGGAAAAGCAGTTTTTGTGAGTATTAATTTGTTTTTGTGACAAAAGGTGTATAAAGGTATATTTAACAACATGAATATTGGTTTTTAAATATTTTATTATAGAGTGCATCAATAAAAGATTGAAACAACGTAATTGCATCATATTATTTCCATTATTATTCTTTGTGTGATATTTCTTAGATGTAGTATTGCAATTATCACACAAAAAAAGAGACAAGCAAAATTGATAGTATGTATGAAGTTTGAATGCAAAAAAATGGCTAGAATTTTCTAATGCTAACTCGCTTATATCACGATGTGATTCTTTGGACCCCGAGCATCATGTTATAATGGGTTTCACCTGTATTAGCATGGCCTGCTGTAGTTTGATGAATATTTTTAGTAAAGATAAAATTCATTTGAACAGATGAAGTGTAAAAGTCTTTGCTAAGTATTATTACTATTATTAGTACTGACATGATTCAAGGAAACAAGCTTAAGCAACATTAACCAAAAAAAACCTGTTATGCACTTCATCTGTCTATCCCTTCTAATAATGTTCTAATACTTCCACAACCAGATGTTACTTTGTTCCAACAATCAATTACTCTCCAGCTGAAAGCAAATTTTGAATATCTATCCTGCAGCATTATTTATTTTTTTTTTTTTCAATTTAAGTTTATATCCCATTGTGGGCATCATGTGAGAAAGAGTTATAACGAGAAGAGTGAAAATCCAAAAGAGTTGGAATAAGAAGGAGTTAATTGTTTACTCATTTATCATCAAGTTTACTCAATCCATGTAAAGCATTAAACACTTCGACCAGGTCTTCAAATGCCTAGTTTCCAAGCATTGCAATTTGCAGAACTGGTCTTTTGTGGTAAACATACCTCATATTGTTCTTGACAAATCTGGTTATTCTTCTCCGCATCCATTAAAAAAGATCCACAGCATTCTTAAAATGACCTTCCAGACGTGTATGCAGTTCAAGATGTGGCCTAACCTTTGCCTCATACAACGTGATAATCACGTCCTTGTCCCTGCTGGCAAAGTTAGAACCCCACGAGATGTTTTAGCAGCTTGTTTGCAATGCTCAGAAAACTTTGTGTCGCACTGGAGTATAGTATCATCTAATTGGTATGTTATTTTTAGATAACTGCAGCTCATAGGCATTTAATCTATTTAATTTATATATGACTTGCTGCAGCAGTATGCCTCGATGTATACTTGCATGTACCACAGTGCTAGGAGCATAGTAAATAAATTTGATGAATTTGTAGTGCTGGTCAAGTAATCAAATACAGCCACTCCCCAACTTACGGAAATTCAACTTTACATAAGTTTTTGCTGGCCGGTGCAAACTTAAAAAAATCATGGGAACGTATTTTGCATCCCATAGGAATAAATGGAGGTATAGTGAAAATATCATAATGTGAACCCAATAACATTGTTTTTTTTGGTAATTCATTCCAAAACCTCGGAAGTTGAAATTTTCGCTATATAACTAAGCTATTTATCTCTCTGAAAGGTCATTTTTATAATGGAAATTGCACTACACTTTCATCATCATCATAAGTTCCATTATAAGAATCAATTTTGAATGCCTTTGGGATATTTTTCTAAACCACATTTCTAGAGGTCACTACAATAAAACAATAAAAACAATTTGCACTTTCTGGTTTATTGGGCTTTTCTGTTAGTGCATCTAATTATAAACAAACGGGTAGTAAACTTGATCTTATTGCATTTGCAATAATCCCGATAACTGGAATTGTGTAGGTTTTTACGTTATTATGATGAAATGTGTTCCCCCTTCACTGAAATCTTCAATCATATAAAAAGCATAAATAAATTTTCAGAATGTTCTCTTCATTCCAATTTACTTATTACAATGGTGAAGGGAAAGGGATCAATGGAAAGTGTAAGTGCTGGCAGTGCTAGGATGTGAAACGAAACAAAATTGTTTTAGAAATGAAGATAATTAATTAATTCTATTGCATGGAATTAGGTCTCGCTGCTTCAACAGTGAATTTTAAAACAGCAAGAAGGGAGATAAACACCCTAAGACTGAGGGCAGTATGGGGGGGCCCTATTCTAAAGATCAGTGGTGCGTATAAAAGAACATGTTAAAGGGATCAATGTATTTCACACCGAAGCCATTCCACCCCCAACAGTGATCATAAACAACGTTTAGGTGCTATATTGAAGACGGAAAAACTGTTAATAATATGGATGGAAAATCAGATTCAGAAGCGAGTGCCCCTGAATCTAATGGCCATTCGAGCAAGAAGTATTCATGAAGATAATGATAAGTACGGCAAACCCCAAGCCAAGTTTGTGGCAAGCAACGGGTGGTTTAATAGGTTCAAGCATCACGCTGGTTTTCAAAGCATTACAGTATGCAGTAAAGTCGCCAGTGCTGATTCTGCAGCTGCAGAGAAATTTTGTGATGTGTTGGAAAAACCCCTTCTAAATCTGCACAGCCCTCAATTTTCATAGTGGCATGCTTATCAGCTGGAGAGTTAATTCTGGCAATGATGCTCGAAAGGTAAAACTTGCTAAAGTTATGCATTTTTGCAATTTTGAAATTTTTTGTAATTTTGTGATTTTTCCTGTGCATGAGATAAAAAAATTGAATAATTCTATTTACATGTTCATCAAACAGTTCTTTTTTGCTTCTATCAAATTCAGTGCGCATACGAGTGCAATTTCCCTAAATGCTTATTTAGGGAAATTCCGGCTTACATAAAATTCAGCTCGTAGCGTTCTGTGGAACGCAACCCTTACGTGAATTGGGGAGTGGCTGTACAGCCATCATAGATATATCGTGGCCAGTGCAATGTAAAATATATTTTGTGTCACTCAAATATAAGGGATGCAAATTTTGAATATGGGGAGTACAATGTGCATATAAAGGACAGACAGGACAGGAGGGGTGGGAGGGATTTATGCTCTTAATTAAGAAGCACATAAAATCTAAGTCAGTGCATCCAGCTGATATTCGTGGCCAGTGCAATATAAAATATGTTTGGTGTGAAATAAGCACTAAGAAAGCAAAAATGAGAGTTGGAGTGTATTAAAGGCCTAATGACTCTGATGAGTACAATGAATAGCTACACACAGAAATATAATAAATCAGAATGTCTTGTAATGTGAGATTTTAACTTCCAAGACATTGACTGGAAATTGTGGGTTGATCACTCACACACTAGCTAGATTTTTGTGGACTTATTGGATAAATGTTTTCTACAGCAGCATGTTAGAGAGGTAACTAGATGGAATAATACTCTTTTTCTGATTATCAACAATAATTATTCATGCATTAACAATTTATAGATTAAGAGAATACTAAGTGGGAGTGATCACAACATGAGGGGGCACCTTTGTAGCCAGGTGGGCAGGAGCAGCAGTGCGCAGCACACGCTTCTTGATTAGACCGAGGTTCAAGCCTGTGACCACCAAATACAGAGGATGCAGAAAGGTCAGGGAATGAACACCGCATATCCCCGGAGCAATATGGCCTTAGTTGCTAATGTTCCTAAAAACCAAATAACAATAACAACATGAGGGGACATGTTCTGAATTTCAGAATATGAAGGGGCTCTCTGAACCACTAACTTTGACTGCTCCGCAGTTGCTGAGTATTTATACCTATGCTACAGCAAGTTTTTTTTGTGCTCCGCAAAATATCTGGTGCAACTTTTGTTAATCAAAATTGAATTGTGCTTTGATAGCATAATGTTATTCTGGGGGTTTTCAGGTGAAACTTGAAGGCAAATTGTGTGTTTATTTCTGAGAAATTTCTTTATGAAAGTATAGTTACCACAGTGGCTGGTACATTATGGCTACCGTGTGGTAACAATCGTTAAGTTGATATTGCTGTTTTGGCAGGAAAATTTTTTATCCTTGTCTGCTGTGAGTAATAGTTGTTTTATAAGTTGAAATATCGATATTAGATTTGTCGAAAATTATTTCCTCTTAACAAAAAAGAAAATAAAACTCAAGGTAGGAAGTCAGTAGGTGTAAAGAGAAGTGGGGAAAATTTTGGATTTCCCTTCTACCTTCAGTAACGCTCAGAAGTTCTAAATTGCCTAGACAGGAGAAATTAACAAAAAAGGTAGACAATAAAAATAGTAAAGGCAGAGTATCTAAAACTACTTCTAAGACTAAGGAAGAACAATCTGTTTATACAGAGAAAATTAGAGAGTTCGAGTTTGCAAAGGGAAAATGTTGGACAATCTATAGAAACAATAACAGATCAAGTTCATAGGTCTTGAAAGTTTGTCTATAAATTCTGTTGTTGATGAGCAGTCTCAAAAAAATGTGGAATGTGAGTAGATGTGGTTTTTAGGAGCATTAGCAACTAAGGCCATATTGCTCCGGGACATGCGGTGGTTATTCCCTGACCTTTCCGCATCCTCCGTATTTGGTGGTGATGGGTTCGAACCCCGGTCTAATCAAGAAGCGTGTGCTACGCACTGCTGCTCCCTCCCACCTGGCTACGGAGGCGCCCCCAGAATGTGAGGTAGATCTGGGACAAGTTACTGAGTTGGAGGGAATAGTTGATTTTATGAAGATGGTTCGAGAAGAGAATTAGCGTAAGGGAAAGCGACATAACAGTAAGCAATATACATGAACAACAAAAGAGGTATGAAGATGTTAATTCAATCTACAAATTAGTTATGAAATTAAAGAAACAGGTCGTGGATTACATGAAAAACGAGGTGAATAAAATAACTAAAACAGTTTCAAATTATGTTTTGGATATGTGGATCGATATGGAGATGGTGACTATGGCATTAATAATCGTCAATGAAAGATTGAAAGCTAGAGCTAATGAATTACAAGTTAAGGCTTCATTAATAGACGACACTGTTAAAGGTCAACCACTAGTAGAACAAACTATGATGTATGCCGATAAACTTAAATTGGGAAATATAGGGGAAGATAGGAGTAGATCATTTGAAATTTATAATAAGGGGCTAACTCAAAAAAAGATTCTGGATGACATAGGGTTTAAAAAGGAAAATATTATGGTAATAAGAGCAGGTGAGAATTCTAGTTTGCAAATTAGAAAAGGAGGTAAGGGAGGCAGTAGTTAATACCCTCAAAAATGAATATAAGGAGATTAAAATACGTAAAATGAGGCCATTTCAAAATAAGGGGATTGTTCTGGAATTTGAAGAAAAGAGTGATATTGATAAATTCTCTAAATCAGAACTGTTAAATACAGGTGGGGTAATATATGATAAACCAAAATTGAATGATCCTACAGTATTAATTTATGACATTCCGAGAGAGTTAACCAAGAAGGACATGATAGGGATTTCTACTGTAAAAATTTAAAGCAGCATGGTTTTGAAAGAGATGAAGTGTTACATGGGATAACTTTCCGATTTCAGTCAGGAGTTAAAGCAATTGGTTTTGGTTTCTGGATAATTGGCTTTTCCCCGAGTTTATTAAGGTGTAGACATGATATTTTTGGACTTTTCCTCGTATAAATTTCGAAGGTTTAGTATGGTATCAAAATGCTTTAAATGTCAACATAAGTCTGTGTCGTGTGGCCATTGTTCAGAAAATGGACATGTTTATGCTGATTGTTTATTAAGAGATCAACCTGCCAAATGTATTAACTGCAAGAGAAGAAAAAAAAGATTGCAATCATTCGGTACAGGACAAGAACTGTCCTGAGTACCAGAGGGCTGCTGAAATATATAATTTGATTATTAACAATGAGTAATTTAAATCATAGGGAAGATAGTGGGAGGATTTCTGAGCACATGGGAACAATGAAAATTATGCAGGTAAACTATTAACGTTCTCAAATAGTAATGGATGAAGTCAGAGTGGTTATGAATGAGAGTCAGTATGACATAGTGATAAATGTATGCAAGAACCATATTATGTCTGCCAAGTTTGGCAAGTAGCAGGGATTCCACTTTCTTCCCGAATTATACAGTCCAGCAGTGATAGACTTAAGTCAGCTATTATAATTAATAACACTGATATAACTGTTACTAAAATGACAACTTTCTGCACTCAAAACAACAAGTGTGTTCAGATTGCTTTTTGTGGTTTCTCATACTATTTCATGTCCTTATACTGGCCCCCCCTTCGCAAGGCATGTTAGAAACAGTCCATTATATAGAAGGTTTTCTGAGTGTTACTACAAATTCTAACCTAATGATTGCTATGGATGCAAATGGCAAGTCTTTGCTTTGGCACAGTGGTTTTACTGATAACAAAGGCAGATTACAGGAACTCCCCGACTTACGTAATATTTGACTTGCGGATTTTTGACTTTACATAAGTTTTTTCCAGCAGGCGGAAACTTAAAAAAATCATGGAAACATATTTTGCATTCCATAGGAATAAATGTAGGTATCGTGAAATTATCGTAATTTGAACCCAATAACGCATTGTGTCTTTTTTTTTTTTTTTTTTTGTGATTCGTTCCAAGTCCTTGTAAGTTAAATTTCACTGTATTACTAAGCTATTTATCTCTCTAGTCATATTTATAATGGAAATTGCACTACCCTTTCTCATCGTTATCATATGTTCCCATTATAAGAATCAATTTTGAACGCCTTTGTGATATTTTTCTAAAGGACATTTCTGGCGGTCACGACCAAAAAACAGAATGCACTTTCCGGTTTATTGGGCTTTTCTGTTAGTGCATCTAATTATAAATGGGTAGTAAACTCGATCTTATTGCATTTGCGATAATACCAATAACTGAAATTGTGTGGGTTTTTACACTATTATGATGAAATGTGTTCCCCTTCACTGAAATTTTCAATCATATAAAAAACAAATTTAATTTTCAGAAACTTCTCTTCATTCCTATTTACGTATTACATTGATGAAGGGACACGAAACAAAATTGATTTAGAAATGAAGATGAAAATGATTAAGAAGTACGAAGCAGGACAAAGTTTGTCAGCTATTGCAAGGGAATTTAGATCTCGCTGCTTCAACAGTGAATACTATTTTAAAGGCCAGTGCATGTATAAAAGAACAGGTCAAAGGATCAACACACTTAAGATCAACAGGATCACAAAACAGAGTTCACGTGTGACATGGAAGATGGAATGGAACAGCTGTTAATAACATGAATGGAATATTAGATTCAGAAGCGAGTACCCCTGAGTCTAATGAACATTCAAGCAAAAGCAACAAGTATTTATAAAGATATTAAGGATAAGTATGGCGAACCCCAACCCAAGCTCGTGGCAAGCAATGGACATGTTTATGCAGATTGTTTTAATAGGTTCAAGCATTGTGCGCATTTTCACAATGTTAAAAGTATGAGGTGAAGTCGCCACTGCCAATTATGCAGCTGCAGAGAAATTTTGTAATGTGTTGGAAAAAATTATAGATGAAGGTAGCAATTCAACGCAACAAATTTTTAATGTTGATGAGACTGCTTTGTATTGGAAAAAAATGCCGGATCAAACACACACTGCCAAAGAGGAAAATACAATGCCAGGTTTCAAGGCGTCAAAAGATAGGACCACGCTCTTGGATGGGGCTAATGCAGCAGGAGATTACACATTAAAACCACTGCTTGTGTATCATTCTAGAAATCCTCACGAATTTAAGGGCATCAATAAAGCCACTCTACCCGTGCATTTCCAATCGAACCAGAGAGCAGGGATAAAACTCACTCTCTCTCTCTCTCTCTCTCTCTCTCTCTCTCTCTCTCTCTCTCTCTCTCTCTCTCTCTCTCTCACTCACTTTGAGGATTGGTTTAAGCTCTGCTTTATTCCCAAGTTTGAAAAATATTGTAAAGCCAACGATGTTCCTTTCAAGATTTTGGTTCTATTAGATAATGCTCCTGGACATCCGAAGAATCTAAATGATTTCAATTCAAATGTGACAGTCATATTTCTACCGCCAAACAAGACTTCACTCATCCAACCTATGGATCAGGGTGTTATTTCGAATTTAAAAGCATACAATTTACACACAACACTTGCTCAGGCATTGTCCGCAGTAGACGATGAGAAAAATTTTACTTCAAGAGACTTTTGGAACTCTTACAATATTTATCACGCCATCTTAAACGTTAATAAGGCCTGGGCGAAAATTAGCATTAGCAGAGGCATTTGATGCAAGAAAGCGAGCTTATGCAACATCAGCCAAAAAAAAAATTAAAAAAAAATAAAAAATAACCACTTCCACTTCACCCCTCTGTTCGTTCGAAATACCTGTCCAGCTGAGCCTTAAACTTATTTAGGCTATCAACTTCCACGACAAGGGATAGAAGTCTGTTCCACCAACCAAACACCCGCTGGCTAAAGGCAAATTTCCGCACATTTATCCTACATCTGTCTTTCCTCAATTTGAATTCATGCCCTCTCAGGTGATTATTCTGAACAAGTGGAAGAATCCCATCAGCATTGAGCATGCTCAAACCATTCAAGGCTTTATACACCTCTATCAGATCACCTCGCTGGTGTCTAGTCTCCAGACACTGTAATTTGCAAAACTTAAGCCTTTCTTCGTAAGAGCACCTCTTTGTTCCATTCACTAATCTTGTTGCCCTTCTCTGTACTCGTTCAAGCAGCTCTACATCCTTCTTGAAATGAGGCCTCCAGGCCTGTATACAGTACTCTAGGTGTGGCCTGACCATTGCCTTATACAGGGGAATAATCACCTCCTTATCCCTGCCAGAAAAATTCCTATATATGATTGACAAAACACCATGAGCTACTATTGCACCCGTCTGCACTGCTCAGAGAACTTCATATCTGCTTGCACAACAACCCCCAGGTCCCTTTCATTCTCTACCATTGTCAGTGTAGCACCACAGAGTTGATACGTTGCTCTGGGGTTGCTGTTTCCCATATGTAGTACTTTACATTTGTCAATGTTAAACTTCATTTGCCACCTCTCAGGCCATCTGCTCAACCTTTCCAGATCCTGTTGCAGCAGCATAGTGTCCGTAGTGTCCTTGACAACCCTGCCAACCTTCGAATCGTCTGCAAACCTTGGACATTAAGCTTGATATACCATCATCAATATCATTTATAAATACAGAAAACAATAATGGACCCAATACTGAACCCTGAGGGACTCCACTAATAACATTAGTCCACAATGAGCAGTGTCCATTGATTACCACTCTCTGTCTTCTCCCCCTCAACCACTCCTTTATCCATAGCAGCAATTTGCCTCCAATGCCACACTGCTCCAATTTGTGCAGCAGTCTTCCATGTGCAACAGTATCAAAAGCCTTTCTAAGATCCAAGTATATAATATCAAAGTTATTCCCTGCATCCAGTTCTTTTGTGACTGCATCATAGTATCCAATCAAATTGGTCAGGCAAGATTTCCCCTTAACAAAACCATGCTGTGTCCAAGCTATAACTGAAGTCTTGTCTAGATGATCCTGCAGTGCTTCTTTAACCAGTGCCTCCATTAATTTTCTGGGAACAGAAGTTAAACTCATAGGTCTATAATTATTTGTATCAGCCTTTAATCCTCCTTTGTGAATTGGGGTCACATTTGCACATCTCCAGTCCATGGGTACCTCCCCTGAGTCCAAGGAAGCTCTCATAATTATGGCTAAGGGTTTAGGTTACTTCCTTTGCTGCCTCTTTTAATATAACTCGATAGATCCCATCCACCCCAGGTGCCTTTCTTGTGTTTACCTTCAACAATTTCTCCTCCACTTTACTCTGAGTTATTACAAGATTCTCTAGCTTACTGCCAGTGTTGAATACACCTCTGGCATTCCGCTCGCTGAATAACTCCTCATGTGTGAATGTTGATGCAAAATATTAATTTAGTTTGTTAGCTAGCTGAGTAGGATCATCAACAGTTGACCCATCGATATCAAGTGGACCAATCTGATTCATCCCCTTCCTTCTAGAGTTTTCATAAGTAAAGAACTCTTTGCTGTTTTTCTTTACATTCCTTGCCAAAGATTTCTCGTAATCTACCTTCGCCTGCCTAACCTCCTTTGTAACTTGGTTACAGATCAACTTGTATCTATCATAAGCTTCTGTGTCACATGTTAATTTGTATGTATCCCATGCATTTTTCTTCTCTGCCATATATCTCATTAGTTCACCTGACATCCATTTAGGCCTAAACCTTTAACAATATTTCTTAGTTGGTATGTAAAGTCTAGTAGCTTCCAAGATAAGTTCTTTGAATGCTTCCCATTTTGAATTTGCTGTTGGTAACATCATCAGTTGGTCCCACTGTATAGAATTTAAATATTGTCTCAGTCCATCGTAGTTGCCTTTACGAAAGCAATAACCCTTCCCTTTACCCCTAATGGTAGTTACTTCTTTGAGTAAATCCCACTTCAGCACACTGTAATCACTGCCACCTAGTGGTTCATTTATCTGCAGATTCTTAATGCATGAAGAATCACTAATGATAATCAAATCAAGAGTATTATTACTCCCTCTAGTTGCCTCATGAACATGCTGATGTAGAAAACAATCATCCAATAAATCCACAAAAGCCTTGCTAGTGTGTGTGACCAGCCCCCAAATTCCAGTCAATATCTGGGAAATAAAAATCCCCCATTATAAGACTCTGATTTACTGGCCCACTCTATTTCCCTGTACAGTTTCTTATTATACTCATCAGAGTCATTAGGCCTATAGCACACTCCTACTCTCAATTTTGATCTCCCAATGCTTATGTCACACCAAACAGACTCGACACTGCACTGTCCAGCGATGTCGACTGGCTTCACTTCCTTGGATTTTATGTTTTTCTTAACTAATAGCATAACCCCTCCTCCCTTTCTATCCTTTCTGTAGACGTTATACTCCCCAATTCCAGTTCTGCATTTGTTATATCTGTGTACCACCACGTCTCTGAAATCCCAACAATATTTGCCTTTGATGTTTTGAGGAATACCTCAAATTCATCAAATTTATTTACTAAACTCCTAGCATTGGTGTACACGGAAGTATACATTCACCTGTTTCTATTCTTAGCTACCCTAACACAACTCATGTGTTTACCTGTACCCCAATGATTCCCAGCAGTCTCTGAAATATCCTGCATCTTATTTTCCAGGCTGCTGCTCATTCCAATAGAAGCAGTGCAAAAATCACTTTCCCCTCTGGCAGTGGCTACTGTTAATCTATTAGTCATTGTATCCCCCCAATCTAGCAATTTTCCGACCCACCTAACACTGCTTTTTGTTTGTTTGGTTTGGATTTTATTGGCGCATTAGCAACTAAGGCTATAATGCGCCAAGACCAGGTAATTTCTAAAAATTTAACATCTCAGTGACCTAATTAATTAGGCCACCATGTCCAGATCTAAAAACAAAAAACATAAATAAATAACAATAACATATAAATTTTAAATACGATTAAAAACCTTTATTGCTTTCAAAAAGCTAAAAATAGCAGGCACGTTGTCATTGTCGGATAAAATCTGACTGAGTGTATACGGCTCAGTCAGATGATTAAAAGTGGTAAAACGGGTGCTGCTAAAATCTGGACAGTCAACTAAAAGGTGTCTGATCGTTAAAATTGTGCCACAGGACTCACACATAGGAGGGTCATCAGCCCTCAGCAAAAATGAATGAGTTAAATGACTGTGTCCTATGCGGGTCCGGGCAATATCAACTTCCTCCTTACGATTCCTACGCAGACTAGACTGCCACGGTTCAATTACAGGCTTTATACAATATAGTTTATTCCCAGTCTGTCTATTCCAGGAGTCCTGCCATTGGGAGTGTATGTTTTGGTGTATTATTTCCCTGTAGTCCATACAGGGGGACTGACAGGCAGCGATTATTATTGGGAATTGCTGATTTGGCTGCGGCGTCAGCCAAATCATTTCCCCTAATCCCAATGTGGCTGGGAATCCAGCAGAAGCGGATATCATATTCACGTCCACGGAGGAAGTGAATCTTCTGCTGAATATTAGACAGAACTGGATGAGGATTATATCTCACAGATATTAAAGCCTGTAACATGCTGAGAGAGTCGGAATATAAAATGAACCGTTTGTATTGGCATTCACTAATGTGATCCAAGGCTAACTCAATAGCGTGCAGCTCTGCAGTAAATATACTGCATTCCGAGGGAATCTGCTCCAATGTGGAGCTGTCTGTAAAGACAGCAGCAGATCCCACATATGATTCCGACTTCGAACCGTCTGTGTAAACTGGCGCGAAGTCAGAATGTTCAGCTCGGTGTGCTGAATACAGCTGCAGGTAGACAGACGATGGAGTGTCCGACTTACCCCAATTTCTAAGGGACAAGTCACATGCCGGGACATGAGCATGCCAGGGTGGAAGGGGTTGCTTCGGTGTTTGAGCAACCTTGTCTACCTTGATATTAAGTTCTTTGAGTAGCTCTTGGAGACGAATACCAAAAGGACGATTGGCAGTGTTACGGGTGTTGTACAAATTTTCCCATCGTGGCTCAAAAACGAATGGCCACGTAGGATGGTCTGGCAGGGATTTCAGTTTTAAGGCGTACTTGAGAGACAACTGCTTACGTCGAAGTGATAACGGTGGTTCGTTTGCTTCAACGTATAAGCTCTGGACAAGAGATGTTCGAAATGGTCCAATAGCGATACGGAGAGCCTGATGATGGACAGGATCCAGCCATCGAAGTACACTGTCTCTGGCCGAATTGTATACCAGGGACCCGTAATCTAGGCTGGATCGTACAAGTGCACGATAGATGCGTAGTAGGGTGCATCGATCCGCACCCCAAGATGTTGAGGAAAGAGAGCGCATATTCAGCCCTCTTGTGCACTTTGTGCGGAGCTGACGGATGTGATCCAGAAAGGTCAGCTTTTTATCGAATACGAGTCCCAAGAATTTTGTGTCCGCTGCTACTGGAATTGCATTTTGTCCGAGCTTTAATTCAGGTTCAGGATGAAGATTATGCTTACGACAAAAGTGTATGCAAACGGTCTTCTCTGGCGAGAACCTGAAGCCATTAGCAAGAGCCCAGGAGTTGAGGCGATCAATGGCTTTCTGCAGTTGTCTTTCAATAACCCTCATGTTGCATGACTGACAAAATATGCTAAAGTCATCAACATAGAGGGCACTGTTTACAGTTGGAGGAAGTTGTTCTGTGATGGAATTTACTTTGATGGCAAAAAGCATGACACTTAATACTGATCCTTGCGGTACTCCCTCCTCTTGACTGAAGGAATGAGAGAGTGAGGATCCCACATGAACTTGGAAAGATCGATTGGCTAAAAAGTTTTTAATAAAAATGGGGAGTTGCCCCCTAAGGCCAAGGCTATGCAGATCTTTTAAGATGCCAAATCTCCAAGTTGTGTCATACGCTTTCTCCATGTCAAAGAACACCGACACCAAGTGTTCGTATTTTAGGAAAGCATCCCGGATGGATGTTTCCAGTCTAATAAGATGGTCCAAAGTGGACCGGTTCCTTCGGAAGCCGCACTGGATGCTGGAGAGAAGGTCATTTGATTCTAAGTACCATATTAAGCGAGAATTAACCATTCTCTCCAGGATTTTGCACAGACAGCTAGTCAGAGCAATAGGACGATAATCGGTAGTGACTTTTGGATCCTTTCCTGGCTTAGCAAAGGCAAGAACGATTGCGTTGCACCAAGAATCCGGAAACTGCCCTTCAATAAAGATTCTGTTATATAGAAAGAGAAGATAATCCATAGATTTTGGTGAAAGATGCTTAATCATTTCATAATGGATGCCATCTGGTCCAACAGCACTTGCTTTGGAAACAGCGAGGGCTCTTTTCAGTTCCTGAATAGTGAAATCCCCGTTGTAGGGATAAATGCTCTTAGATTTAAAGTTAAGTGCCTGTTTTTCGATTTTATATTTCAGGACCAGGAACTCTGGGGAATACGAAGATGTTGCAGAGATGTTGGAGAATGTTTCCCCAAGAGAATTGGCTATTGCAGTTGTATCTGCAATAGCGCATCCATTATAATCTAGGATTGAAGAAGGGTGGGATGTATATTTTCCCTTCATTTTCCGGATTTTATCCCAGACTACATTAGAGTTGGTAGACTGGTTAATAGATGATGTAAAACGGATCCACGATTCCTTTTGACTCTGACGGCGGATATATCGTGCTTTGGCTTCGGCGGAATATCTCCCACGCTTTGTTTTGAGCCTTTTTTGCTGCTGTGCATTGTGAATTCCACCAAGGTTTGGGAAATGGTGGAAACCGGGCAGATGTTTTTGGAACAGCATTCGCAGCTGCTTGGACAATAATTTCTGTGATGTACGTAACTGCATCATTGATAGGCTCTTGACTGACTGTGCTAAGATCAAAATTTGTCTGATGTTGGAAGGCAGTCCAGTCAGCCTGATCAATCTTCCACAGTGGTAACCTGAAGGGAAGACATGGTCTCCCACTTTGTAACGAGGTTATCACAGGGAAGTGATCACTTCCGTGTGGATTCTCCTCCACTTCCCAAGTGAGTGAAGGGAGTAGAGAAGGGGAGCAGATAGAGAGATCAATGGCAGAAAAAGTACGGGTAGGCATGTGGAAGAAGGTGTTTGTTCCAGTATTTAGAAGGGAAAGGTCATTGTCATTGAGCATACGCTCTATGACTTGTCCCCTTCCGTTGATGTTAGCACTACCCCACAGGGTGTTATGTCCATTCATATCCCCGAGAAGTAAGTAAGGGGAAGGCATCTGCGTTACAAGATCATCAAGGTCTTCCTGGGGGATGTCAGTCCCAGGTGGCAAATAAAGAGAGCAAACTGTTAATATAAATACCACCGAAAGGCGAATTGCAACAGCTTCCATTCTAGTTGTAATTAGCAAGGGCTGAACTGGGGTCTGATTGCCGACGAGGATAGCCACTCCTCCATGAGCAGAGCCATCCGCAATTCTATCCTTTCGAAAAATTGTGATGTTGTGCATGGTGGGATCGTCATTTGCCTTTAGATATGTCTCCTGCAAGCAAAAGCAAACTGGCTCGTGCTTTTGCAGGAGGGCCTTGATGTCATCAATATTTCGCCGGAATCCACGACAATTCCATTGTAAGGAATTTAGCCATTATTTTGGCTTGGTGGGTCCATCAGGCGGCTTCCGAGGTGCTGAGGGCTTACTTTTATCAGTCTTGGGTTTATCTTTTTGGGGAAGAATGGACGCTGCCCCGTGTCCATTTCTTCCTCCGCAAAGAGTTCCAAGACTGAATCTTCGGGTACCCCCTTCTGCTCGACATCCATGTTTTCTTGGGTTCCAGGGGGGACTTGCCCTTTCTTATTCTTTTCTTTCATAATTTCCTTTGTTGCTTGTGGAGCATTAGGAGGTACTGATATAGGAGTGGCAGCTGATTGGTTCTTCTGTGCAGGTTTTTGAGAACTTAAAAGATAGCACGCGATGGGAGTGAAAGACTCCTTTGGAGGAATGGTCATGTCCGTCTGAGTTCCGACGGAACATCTCCCTGCTACCTTCTGGGCGTAGGTAGGTTTGTTGATATTCAGGGGTTTTACCGATTTCCTTGCCTCCTGGTATGATATATTTAGCTCTGCCTTCAGCCGTTGAATTTCTTTTTCTTCTTTCCACCTCTGGCATGCTCGTGAGTAGGCCGGGTGTTCGCCTTCACAGTTAATACAGGTGGGTTTTGCGGCTGAACATGCTGTTGTTTCGTGGTCCTTTGCATCGCATCCAGCGCATGCAAGGACTCCACGGCAGGCCATTTGAAAGTGTCCATACTTCTGGCATTTAAAACACCGTAAAGGGTTCGGAACGTATGGACGCACCGAACAATTGACGTATCCAGCTTTAATCTCATCAGGAGGTTTAGGAGAGTTAAAAGTCAGGATAACACTCCTGGTTTTAACAAGTTTTCCATCCCTTCGCGCAGTAATTCTTTTGACGGCAATGACTCCCTGTGGTTTTAATTCGGAGCAGATTTCCTCCTCGGTTACGTCGAGAAGGTCTCACTCCGAAACGACACCTCTCGATGAATTGAGTGTTCTGTGTGGTGTCACTGTTATAGGGATTCCTCCGATTGATGTTGTTCAGAGTAGATGTTCAGATTGCCTGTCATTTTTAGTTTCAATTAAAAGGTCCCCAGAACGAAGCCTCTTAACTGATTTGGGTGAACCTGCTAACCTGTCTAACCCTTTTTGAATAAAAAAGGGCGACATTTTACCAATCGGTTTTTCTCCGGTGGAGTGTATAATTAGGAACCTGGGAACAGGCCCTGATGGTACTTCAGTTCGCTGCCTCTTTTTAGCAATAATGCTATCTGAATCTTTCTCTATGCTTTCAGATAGGGACCGGGTTGGGGCCCCTGAAGGAGTTAATTTATCAGGATTCATAAAGTTTTTATATGGTTCAGTGCCCGGGCTCCCCATCCACCACGGAGCCCAAAGGGACGCCCACTGCCCGGCATGCAATAAATGCGCTCGGGAGTGGAACGCCAGGGCTACCCAGACACCATACTCGCACCGCCGCCAGCCTGAATCCTGTCCCTCGGACCATGAGGGTAGGGGCGTGGCATTGACACGGTTGACCCTCGCAGGCGAGCCTACTAGCCGATTGATCCTACCCGGCCTTCCAGGACCTCCCGTCTTGTTGAAGCAGGGGCCAAATTGGTGTATTGAAGCTGGGCCCCTCAACCACCAGGATGCCCCTTTCCGAATTTCCATGGGTCGCAGCGCACGGCAAACACGCCGGATTCCATTGATGTAAGCCTGGAACCTGGGCTGTGGGCGTTGGATCCCAGTGATGCTAGTCTGGAAGTCCAGCAGCGTCACTGGGAAGTCCCCTCACCACGTACAGGTGCCCACATCGAGGGGCCTAACACTGCCTCGATAGTATCAGCAAATATTCTTGCACCCTTTCTATTTAGGTGTATCCCATCCCTGTAGAAGCAGTCTCTCCTGTTAAGAATTACTAAGAGTTGTTTAACTGGTGCATGGAAGAAAATATGCCCACTGCACGTAAAAGGCTTCAAAGGATTTGAAAAAGATGAATCATATGAAGAGATTACAGATAAGATTGTGAAGGTTGCAGAGCTACTTCAGTTGGAGGTTGATGGTAAAGACATAGTAGTAGCTGCATGTGATGTAAGAAAGCAAGTGTATGAGCTTATGCAGCATCACCGAAAAAAAAAAAAAAAAAAAAAAATTTACAAAACAATCACCTCTAAATGTTTGGCCATTTCCTCCTCAAATTTATTTAACCTATCAACTTCCACAACAACAGATGGAAGTTTGTTCCAGCAATTAACCACTCACTGGCTAAAGGCAAATTTCCGCACATCTATTCTATATCTGTCCTTCCTCAATTTCAATTTATGCCCCCTTAGGTTGGTAATCTGAATGGAAGAATCCCATCAGAATCCAGCGTGCTCAACCCATTCAAGGCCTTATACACCTCAAACAGATCACCTCACAAGTGTCTAGTCTCAGGCTGCTGCAATTTGATGGTTTGACTGGATATTGATGGTTCAACAGTTGAGGATCCTGCTCAGGTGGCTAACAATCTAAACGAGTATTTTGCATCTACATTCACGCATGAGGAGTTATTCAGGAAGGAGAATGATGTAGGTAAAGTAAACATTGGCAGTGAGCTGGATGATTTTGTAATAACTGAGAGGAAAGTGGAGGAGAGATTGTTGAGGATAAACATAAAAAAGGCACCTGGGGTGGATGGGATCTAGTTATATTAAAGGAGGCAGCAAAGGAAGTAAGCAAACCGCTAGCCATAATTATGAGAGCTTCTTTGGACTCAGGGGAGGTACCCATAGACTGGAGATGTGCAAATGTAACCCCAATTCACAAAGGAGGATCAAAGGCTGACACAAGTAATTATAGACCTGTTAGTTTAACTTCTGTTCCAGGTAAATTAATGGAGGCACTGGTTAAAGAAGCACTGCAGGATCATCTAGACGAGAATTCAGTTATAGCTCAGACGCAGCATGGTTTTGTTAAGGGCAGGCCTTGCCTGACCAATTTGATTGGATACTATGATGTAGTCACAAAAGAACTGGATGCAGGGAATAACTTTGATATTATATATTTGGATCTTAGAAAGGCTTTTGATACTGTTGCACATGGAAGACTGCTGCAGAAATTGGAGCAGTGTGGCATTGGAGGCAAATTGCTGCTATGGATAAGGGGATGGTTGAGTGGCAGAAGACAGAGAGTGGTAATCAATGGACACTGCTCAACGTGGACTAATGTTATTAGTGGAGTTCCTCAGGGTTCAGTGTTGGGTCCGTTGTTGTTTTCGGTGTTTATGAATGATATTGATGATGGGATATCAAGTTTAATGTTAAAGTTTGCAGATGATACAAAGGTTGGCAGGGTGGTTAAGGACACCACTGACGCTATGCTGCTGCAACAGGATCTGGAAAGGTTGAACAGATGGGCTGAGAGGTGGCAAATGAAGTTTAACATTGACAAATGTAAAGTACTACATATGGGAAACAGTACCCCCAGAGCAACGTATCAACTCTGCGGTACTACACTGACAGTGGTGGAGAATGAAAAGGACCTGGGTGTAATTCTGCAGGCAGATATGAAGTTCTCTGAGCAGTGCAGACGAGCTGCAAGAGTAGCTCTTGTGTCTTGTCAATGATATACAGGAATTTTTCTAGCAGGGATAAGGAGGTGATTATTCCCTTGTATAAGGCAATGGTTAGGCCACATCTTGAGTACTGTATACAGGTCTGGAGGCCTCATTTCAAGAAGGATGTAGAGCTGCTGGAACGGGTACATAGAAGGGCAACAAGATTAGTGAATGGAACAAAGGGTTGCTCTTACGAAGAAAGGCTTAAGTTTTGCAAATTACAGAGTCTGGAGACTAGGCACCGGTGAGGCGATCTGATAGAGGTGTATAAGGCTTTGAATGGTTTGAGCATGCTCAATGCCAATGGGATTCTTCATTTTGCTCAGAATAATCAGCTCAGAGGGCATAAATTCAAATTGAGGAAGGACGGATGTCGGATAGATGTGCGGAAATTTGCCTTTGGCCAGCGGGTGGTTGGTTGGTTGAACCGACTTCCATCACTTGTTGTTGAAGTTGATAGCCTAAACAAATTTAAGGCACAACTGGACAGGTATTTCGAGCGAACGGAGGGGTTAAATGGGAGTGGTGTGTTTTTTTTTTTTTTTTTTTTTTTTGGCTGTAGTTGTCTGACAATTTTTTCAAAAATTGTCAGACAACTATAGTCACCTTTACGGAAACAAAAATTCCTTCCTTTACCCCTGATGGTAATTATATCTATTATATCTTTAAGTAAATCCCACATCACTACACTGTGATCGCTGCCACCTAATGATTCCTTTATCTGCAAATTCTCAATACACGAATGATCACTGCTGATAACCAGATCAAGAGTATTATCCTTTCTGGTTGCCGCTCAAACATGCTGCTGCAGAAAACAATCATCCATTAAATCCAGAAAAGTCTGACTAGTGTGCGAGTGACCAACCCATAAATTACAGTCTATATCAGGGAAGTTAAAATTCTCCATTATAAGACATTCTGATTTACTAGCCCACTATTTCTCTGTACAACTGTTCATAGTACTCATTTAAGTCATTAGGCCTATAACACACTCCTACATTTATTTTTGCTTTCGCAGTGCAATTCTTTTCATTTTATGTTTTTCTTAATTAACAGCATAACACCTCCTCCCTTCCTATCCTGTCTATCCTTTCTGTACACATTGTACTCCCCAAATTCCAGTTCTGTATTTCTTACATCTGTGTGACACCACGTCTCTGCTATTTAAGGGCACAAAAGGTGATATAGTTGTACACGTTGGCACTAATGATATTGAGAGTAGGAGACCGGCGGAATTACTTAACAAATACAGGTCACTGTTGAAAAAAAGCCGTGAATTAGGGTTGAATTTGTAAGTGTCTGCAATTCTGCCCAGACATGATAGGAGGGAGTATATGATGAGAGCCCTGTCGATCAATTCGGCCCTGGAAGGATTGTGCAAGGCTCAAGGGTTATAATTTTTTTCAGCCTAGTCTGTACTTGTTAACAGGAGAGACTGCTTCTACAGGGATGGGATACACTTAAATAGAAAGGGTGCAAGAATGTTTGCTGATGCTATCGAGGCAGTGTTAGGTGGGTTGGAAAACTGCTAGATTGGGGGGATACAAGGACTAATAGATTAACAGTAGCCACTGGCAGAGGTGAAAGTGATTCTTGCACTGCTTCTATTGGAATTAGCCGCAGCCTGGAAAATAAGATGCAGGATATTTCAGAGACTGCTGGGAATCATTGGGGTACAAATAACACATAGGTTGTGTTAGGGTAGCTAAAAAAAAGAACAGGTGCATGTATACTTGCGTGTACACCAATGCTAGGAGTTTAGTAAATAAATTTGATGAATTTGAGGTATTGCTCAAAACATCAAAGGCAGATATTGTGGGGATTTCAGAGATGTGGTGTCACACAGATATAAGGAATGCAGAACTGGAATTTGGGGAGTACAGTGTCTACAGAAAGGATAGGAAGGGAGGAGGGGTTATGCTATTAGTTAAGAAATACATAAAATCCAAGGAGGTGAAGCCAATCGACATCACTGGACAGTGCAGTGTTGAGTCAGTTTGGTGTGACATAAGCATTGGGAGATCAAAATTGAGAGTAGGAGTGTGCTATAGGCCTAATGACTCTGATGAGTATAATAAGAAACTGTACGGGGAAATAGAGTGGGCCAGTAAATCAGAGAGTCTTATAATGGGGGATTTTAATTTCCCAGATATTGACTGGAATTTGGGGGCTGGTCACACACTAGCAAGGCTTTTGTGGATTTATTGGATGATTGTTTTCTACATCAGCATGTTCAGGAGGCAACTAGAGGGAGTAATACTCTTGATTTGATTATCAGTAGTGATTCTTCATTCATTATGAATCTGGAGGTAAATGAACCACTAGGTGGCAGTGATCACAGTGTGCTGAAGTGGGATTTACTCAAACAGGTAACTACCATTAGGGGTAAAGGGAAGGGTTATTGCTTTTGTAAAGGCAACTACGATGGACTGAGACAGCATTTAAATTCTATACAGTGGGACCAACTGATGATGTTACCAACAGCAAATTCAAAATGGGAAGCATTCAAAAAACTTATCTTGGAAGCTACTAGGCTTGATATACCAACTAAGAAATATTGTTCAAGGTTTAGGCCTAAGTGGATGTCAGATGAACTAATGAGACATATGGCAGAGAAGAAAAATGTATGGGATGCATACAAATTAACACGTGACACAGAAGCCTATGATAGATACAAGTTGATCTGTAACCAAGTTACAAAGGAGGTTAGGCAGGCGAAAGCAGATTATGAGAAATCTTTGGCAAGGGATGCAAAGAAAAGCAGTAAAGAGAATTTGCAGATAAAGGAATCATTAGGTGGCAGCGATCACAGTGTAGTGATGTGGGATTTACTTAAAGATATAATAGATATAATTACCATCAGGGGTAAAGGAAAGAATTTTTGTTTCCGTAAAGGTGACTATAGTTGTCTGACAATTTTTTCAAAAATTGTCAGACAACTACAGCCAAAAAAAAAAAAAAAAAAAAACACACCACTCCCATTTAACCCCTCCGTTCGCTCGAAATACCTGTCCAGTTGTGCCTTAAATTTGTTTAGGCTATCAACTTCAACAACAAGTGATGGAAGTCGGTTCCACCAACCAACCACCCGCTGGCCAAAGGCAAATTTCCGCACATCTATCCGACATCCGTCCTTCCTCAATTTGAATTTATGCCCTCTGAGCTGATTATTCTGAGCAAAATGAAGAATCCCATTGGCATTGAGCATGCTCAAACCATTCAAAGCCTTATACACCTCTATCAGATCGCCTCGCCGGTGCCTAGTCTCCAGACTCTGTAATTTGCAAAACTTAAGCCTTTCTTCGTAAGAGCAACCCTTTGTTCCATTCACTGTTGATGATCCTGCTCAGGTAGCTAACAAACTGAATGAATATTTTACATCAACATTCAAACATGAGGAGTTATTCAGCGAGGGGAATGCCAGAGGTGTATTCAACTCTGGCAGTAAGCTAGAGAATCTTGTAATAACTCAGAGTAAAGTGGAGGAGAAACTGTTGAAGATAAATACAAGAAAGACACCTGGCGTGGATGGGATCTATCCAGTTATATTAAAGGAAGCAGCAAAGGAAGTAAGCAAACCTTTAGCCATAATTATGAGAGCTTCCTTGGACTCAGGGGAAGTACCCATGGACTGGAGATGTGCAAATGTGACCCGAATTCACAAAGGAGGATCAAAGGGCGACACAAGTAATTATAGACCTGTTAGTTTAACTTCTGTCCCTGGAACATTAATGGAGGCACTGGTTAAAGAAGCACTGCAGGATCATCTAGACAAGACTTCAGTTATAGCTCAGGCATAGCATGGTTTTGTTAAGAGGAAGTCTTGCCTGACCAATTTGATTGGATACTATGATGCAGTCACAACCTTCTTGAAATGAGGCCTCCAGACCTGTATACAGGTCTGGAGGCCTCATTTCAAGAAGGATGTAGAGATGCTGGAACGAGTACAGAGAAGGGCAACAAAATTAGTGAATGGAACAAAGGGGTGCTCTTATGAAGAAAGGCTTACATTTTACAAATTACAGTGTCTGGAGACTAGGTACCGGCGAGGTGATCTGATAGATGTGTATAAAACCTTGAATGGTTTGAACATGCTCAATGCTGATGGGATTCTTCCTCTTGCTCAGAATAATCACCTGAGAGGGCAAGGAATTAATAGTAGCTTCCACTATTAATTCCTTGAATGCTTTTCACTTTGAATTTGCTGTTGGTAACATCATCAGTTGGTCGCACTGTACAGAATTTAAAAATTGTCAGACAACTATAGTCGCCTTTACGGAAGCAAAAATTACTTCCTTTACCCCTGATGGTAATTATATCTATTATATCTTTAAGTAAATCCCACATCACTACACTGTGATCGCAGCCACCTAATGGTTCCTTTATCTGCAAATTCTCAATACACGAATGATCACTGCTGATAACCAGATCGAGAGTATTACCCTTTCTGGTTGCCCCTCAAACATGCTGCTGCAGAAAACAATCATCCAATAAATACAGAAAGGTCTGACTAGTGTGTGAGTGACCAACCCATAAGTTACAGTATCAGGGAAGTTAAAATTCTCCATTATAAGACATACTGATTTACTAGCCCACTATTTCTCTGTACAACTGTTCATAGTACTCATTCAAGTCATTAGGCTTATAACACACTCCTACATTTATTTTTGCTTTCGGAGTGCACTTCTTTTCATTTTATGTTTTTCTTAATTAACAGCATAACACCTCCTCCCTTCCTATCCTGTCTATCCTTTCTGTACACATTGTACTCCCCAAATTCCAGTTCTGTATTTCTTACATCTGTGTGACACCACGTCTCTGCTATCCCAACAATATCTGCCTTTGATGTCTTGACCAACACTTCAAATTCATCAAATTTATTTACTATACTTCTAGCATTGGTATACATGCAAGTATACATGTATCTATTCTTATTATTAGTTACCCTAACACATCCCATATAACCACCTCTTTCACGATGACTGCCATCAGTCACTGAAACCCCCAACACCCTTCCCTCCAGGCTGCTGCTTATTCTAATAGAGGTAGTGCAAGAATCACCTACACCTCTGCCTACAGTTACTTTTATCCTTTTAGTCTGTGAATCCCCTCAAGCTAGGAGTTTTCCAACCCACCCAACACTGCCTCAATAGCGTCAGCAAATATTCTTGCACCCGTTCTATTTAAGTTGTCAATGATATACATTAGTATTATTATGAGCCATATAGTTTTTTTTTTTTTTTTTTTTTTTATGTGAACCCCAAACACAAGAGGTATTAGAACCTATAGTACTTAGTACCGTGCTTGGGTCGGAGGTTGAGAAGACAAAAGAAGATATTTGTTGACATTGGACTTAAAATTCTGTAGATTGTAATTTACAGGAAATATGTATGAAGGAAGGTTGTTCCAGAAAATGGCAGTTGAATGAATAAATGAGGAAGATGAAAAGTTGGTTCTGTGGGTTTGAAGTTGGACAGTAAATAGATGTTGGGGTGGCGGCACGTGTTCGGACTGTTTTGAAAGAGAGAGTGGGAATTATAGAAGCCAATTCAGAAGAACAGTGCCCATGGAAATATCTGTAGAAGAGGCATGCAGCAGAAACAGTACGTCTATGAGAAAGCGAGTGGAGAAACTCTGTTAGAGATGAATCATTAATTAACCTAACTGCCCTCTTCTGAATGGAATCAAGAAGCCTGAGAGAGGTTTTGGTGCCACCACCCCAGATGGGGAACAATATTCCATGACAGGGCGGATTTGCAATTTATACAGAGTGAGCATCTGTTTGGAAGAAAAGTAACGCCGAGAGCGAAAGAGGAATCCGAGTTTTTTAGATGCAGAGGAAGCAATATTTGTAATGTGCTTGTGCCAAGAGAGATTAGAAGTCAGGGTAATCCCCAAAATAGATATATCATTTTGCCTAGTAATCGGAGTGTCACTAAAGATAAGCATAGGAGAAGAAGAATCCTTTTTGCGAGATATAAGACAAGACTGAGTTTTAGAAGGGTTGAAATCAACTAAGTTGTCTTTGCCCCACTGGAGAATTACCTGAAGATTGGCATTTAAGGAATTGGCAGCAGATTTTCGAGAAATTGAAGCTGATTGAGCAGGACGGGGTTTCTCAAAATGGAAAGTTGAATGCAATGTGCTATCATCGGCAAAACTATGGACAGGATTTCCAGTCAATGGGAGAAGGTCATTGATATACAAGAGGAAAAGAGTGGGGGAAAGAACTGAACCTTGGGGGACACCGGCATTAGTGGAGAAGTTAGAAGACAGAGAGCCATCTACCATCACCCTCAGTGAGCGATCAGAGAGAAAACTGGATAACCAATTACTAAAAACAGTTGGCAAACCATAAGATGGAAGCTTGTTTAGAAGACCTTTATGCCAAACACGATCAAAAGCCTTTCAGATGTCAAGAGCAACTACTTGTGTTTCACCGAACCTTTCCATTGAATTAGTCCATAAATGGGTAACATAAGCCAGAATATCACCAGTGGATCGACACTGATGGAATCCATACTGGCGATGTTGATCAGACGGAAGGTTTCTAGGTAGTTTAAGAGTTGGCGGTTAATTGATTTCTCCATTACTTTAGAAAGAGTAGAAGTAATTGCAATGGGACAATAATTGGATGAGAGGGATATGTCACCCTTTTTAGGAACTGGCTGGATATGAGCAAATTTCCAAGCAGAAGGAAAAACACCTTTGCAATAAGAAAGTGAAAAAAGGCGGCAAAGAATAGGAGTAAGTTCAGGAGCACAAGTTTTGAGAACAAGTGGAGAAATACCATCAGGACCTGGAGCTTTCTTAGCATCAAGATTCATCAAAATCCTTCTGATATCCTTTTGACGGAAGACCATAGGAGCCATTGAATGGAGCGTGTTGGGAATGGTGGGAGGTGTTATACCAAGATCATTAATACATGAGCTGGAAGAAAAATGGGATGCTAGCAGGTCAGCTTTATCCTTGGCTGAAGTGACAACAGAACCATCTGGTTTGGATAGAGGTGGGAGCAGAGATGGGCAAAAGTTGCGGCCAATAGCTTTGGCTAGAGACCAGAATGCTCGGCTACCATTAGGGCATGAAGCCCTAAGCAAGTTTTCTACTCTTAGCCTGCTCAAACTCTAGTTTGGACTGATTAATAACTGCTTTACAATTGTTGCGAGCTTTGGTGTAGGCAGAAAATGAAACTGAAGAATTAGAAACAAGCCAATTACGATATGCAACATTCTTCTCTTGAACAGCCTTAGCACATTTATTAGAAAACCAAGGTTTAGATAAAGGACGAGATTTTAAAGTTGAGTTTGGGATAAAGGATTCCATTCCTGCAAGAATTATTTCACTGACACGATCTGAGCAAACGTTGACATCAGAAGTTTTGAAACAGTAATCCGACCAAGGAAAAGAAGAAAAGAAATCTTGCAGTCATCACATTTTGCATTCTTGTAATGCCAAACAACACGAGGTTGGGAATAGCCATGAGATAAAGGTTCCATTGGAGAAAAGACAATCACCAAGTTGTGATCTGAAGTACCTAAAGGACCTCTCCCTTCGACTGTGTACTTAGAAGGGTTGTTTGTGAGAAAAAGATCAAGCGTATTGGCTGTATGATTAGGATTGTCCGGTATTCTTGTAGGTAAATGAACAATCTGGGCTAGGTCATTAGTAATTGCAAAAGCCTCAGCATCTCGACCTGCTGGGTCGGTGTGACTAGAAAACGGAAGCCAGCTGGAGTTGTGAACATTAAAATCACCAAGGAAAATTACCTCACTGTATAGTACAAAGCCATATAGTACAAGGAAGCCTGAGGCTTATGCTGCACCAGTCAAAGAAAAAAAAAAAAAGTTACCCTGAGAGAGAGAGAGAGAGAGGTAGAAGGGAATCACGAAGAAAGAGAAGAATGATGATATCCAGCTAAGGACCCTGGGTATGCGAAGCCCATACTCACCTGATGTGAGCCTCTGGGGTTAAATTTTTCTTCATTCACTTCCGACATATTGTGATGTCATGTGACAGCCCCAGTAACGTACTAGTGAAGAGGATAGGGGAAAACAGTGAGTGGGAGGTGCCTTCACTGGCCTATCACTTCCTTCTTTCTCTCGAAAGAGAGAAAGAAGGAAATGATAGGCCAGTGAAGTTCCGTACACCACTGCTTGAAATGAATCGGAGTGTGCCTCGTTTGTTGTACGTATCACTAATGTCATTTACATACTCGATTATTAAAATGGGGGAGTTAATAGAGAAAGAAGAGAAGGAATTATCTAACGAAGAACTTATTGACTTACAGGCAGCGATAGTGAAAGAAGAAAATGCTGATGAAGCTCGAGATGAACCAAATGAGGAGCCGAGATGCTTCATCACCTGACAGATGGAATGGTATTTCATGAAATTGCATCGGCAATGGCGGATGGATCCTGACAGCAAAGATTCTTAAAAGTTAACAGAGGGGTGAAGGATATACTTGCTTGCTACAAAGAAAACTACAATGAAAAGAAAATAGCCACTGTCCAGTAATCCATTAATATTTTAATTATTTTGTAAGATTGAGCAGCTGACCCCTTCAAAATCTCCACAGCCCTCAACCTCCGCAGCAGCGTACTTATCATCTGAAGACTTCGATTCTGGCAATGATGCTCAAGAGGTAAAACTTATTAACGTTATGCCTGTCTCCTCTCTTTTTTTGTAATTTTATAAGTTTGAAATTTTTTTAAATTGCACACTTCTGTAATTTTTACTGTGCATGAGATAAAAAATTTAATAAATACAATAAATAATTCTATTTACATGTTCGTCGAACATTTCTTTTTCGATCCAATCAATTCAGTGAGCACAGTTGCAAGTGGAAGAGAAATTGTCGAAGTTAAACTTAAAAAAGGTACATGGGGTGGATGGGATCTATCCAGTTATATTAAGGAAGACAGAGATGGAAGTAAGCAAACTCTTGGCCACAATTATGAGAATTCACAAAAGGGGATCAAAGGATTACATGAGTAATTATTAGGGTTTGGATTTTCATGTATTATCATATTCATTTTTTGTTTACATAAAGGCATGAAACTTAGTGTGTCCATGTTACATGGTCTGAAGATTGTAAAGAAGCATGTTTATGATTTCATATTTCATCATATTTTACACATTAGGTCATAATTTCAAAAATATATGAAATATCATATTTAATGACATATTTTATACTTGTTGACATAAAACTGTCATATTTCATCTTAGATAATCGACAAATTATTTATCAAATTGATTTAAAATATATTTCTAAAAAACCGTGGGAATTTACATTTAATCATTTCACATTCCAGCGTGGGCAGAAACGAGTGGGTAAATCCCAAAGTTTGATTGGCTCTTTTGTCACTCACAACGACACCAAAGCATAATTTTAGCTATAATTTAAAACTTTACAGTAGTTTTGCCTTATACTGAGTTCAATGAATTATTCGTTCAACTTATTTTATAAAGTAGAAACTTCAGCTGTTGGCGAAATGAAGCCAAAATCGTGCTTTTAAGAAAATGGATTTCTTTTGTAGAAGAGTCTAAAGACACATACCAAATGGATGGAAAAAATAATATATTGCAACGCGTGCAATAAAGTGGTACAAAATTAATTAATATATATAATATCGGTGTAGATACGCCATAGATAACTCTTAAAGAAAACTACGACAGTAGCGTGAAAGGCATCATTTTGTCTGTATCTCATATTGTACGCTTCCTTCACGAGTTGCCCATGTATTGCACTACCTCAAATAAGTAACGCTTCACTAATAGAGAAGACTATTGTTACTTATTCTCAATGAGTACCATCACCCAGATGGCACCATTTCAAAGCTAGTTGGCTTTCATCAGTGGATGGTGGTAAGACAAGTAACAACAGTCTTCTATATTAGTGAAGGGTTACTTATTCAAGGTAGTGCAATACATGGGCAACTCGTTCTGAAGGAAGAGCACAATATGATATACAGACGAAATGATGCCTTTCACACTACTATCATAGTTGTTCTTTACATAACTCTTAAAGAACAACTACGATTGTAGTGTGAAATGATGCCTTTCACACTACTATCGTAGTTGTTCTTTAAGAGTTATGTGTGGTGTATCTACACCAATATTATATAGAATCTTAAACTCTTAAATATTATGCCTTTTTGCATTTAGTTTAAGTAAATTAATTACCTGGTAATAGATCTATCATAATTTTTATTTTTGGATGCTTCGATATATGGACATTTCAAATTTAATGTTCATGCATATTTAGTTTTTTCATATAAAACAGAAAATAATCTTAAATAAATATAGAAATACATTTTTAAGGTTCCGTGCGCAAAAGTATCCCAATTACAACAGCATAACGTTACTGCTTTGCATGAAGTGAACGTAAGGAGAAGGAGAATTTCAGGGCTGCTTGCTGCAGAAAACCAAAAAACACCAGATCCATTCTTTGCCGATTTATGCCAAGCAATGGTTGCCGTAAACATTCCTTGGAACAAAGTGAACAATCCGGTCTTCAAAAACTTCTTGGAAAAATACTGCTCCCGAAAACTTCCTGACGAATCAACGTTATGGAAAAATTACCTTGAGGACTGCTATAAATTGGTATGCTCTCATTGATTTTATTAAATAATTTATTATTTAATAAAATCCAAACACTGTGTAGGCTATATTTTAATTAATTTATTTATTTACTTATTACTTGCAGTGTCTAAACAATATTCACGAAGATATTGGAAGCAGCTGTGTGTGGGGTTCAGTAGATGAAACCACGGATTGTGAAGGATATAGCTAATTTTACTGTTGGAAAGCTTGATTCAGATGAACCATCTAAATCGTAACTCCTTACATCAAAGGTTCTGGATAAAACTAATCATGCAACTGTTGCTAGATTCACATTTCACAGTGATGCATCTGTATTGTGGCAGCCAGTGCCATTTGCCATTTTTGAATAAAGTCCCTCTGTACCGTTTTGTTTCCGTTGTTGTGTTGGTGTTGTTTCCTTCATCCTTTCTGTACCTTATGAGGTTCCTTTGGTATGCTTTTCGCATATGCAAAATTTCCCAAGTATTAGAGGATACAGCCATTGAAGGACTTCTTCTAGTCCTGATGTCATTAAGGCATTTAATTTTGCCCCGATCACATCTTGTGATGTTGAGAGGTCATTCTCTGCTTACAAGCGAATATTAGCAGATAATAGAAGGAAATTAACTCCAAAACATTTGGAGTGGATACAGTTATCACAATGCTATGGAAAGTACTTAGCAACTTAAGTGTTAGCAGCCTAGTACCTTAGCCTATACATTTTGGTTTTTGTATGTTTAAAAGAAATTATTTTAATATTTATTTTTCAAAAAAAAACCTTGCAAATTGTGATATTTTCATTATATTACTTGTTAGAAATTTTTATAACAAGTCATTGTACAACTTTAAAAGAATAAAAAAAAGTAAATACTATCATTTATACAGTACGTAAAAGTAAATTATTTAGTCATATTTAAGGTCATATTTGGTTAAATTTAATGACATATTTCACCATGTTTTGACATTTTTAAGGTCATAAAAATCTGAACCCTAGTAATTATACACCTTTTAGTTTAACTTCTGTTCCAGAAAAAATAACAGAGTCACCAGTTAAAGTATTAATACAGGATCATCTAGACTTGGATTTCAGAAAAGCTTTTGACACTGCTGCACATAAAAGGCAGCTGTACAAATTGGAGCAGTGTGGCATTAAGGGCAAGTTGCTGCTATTTATAAAGGAATGGTTGAGAGTGTTAATCAATGGACACTGCTCTTCATGGACAAATGTATTCATTAATGATATCGATGATGGTATATCAGGCTTAATATCCAAGTTTCCAGACGATATGAAGGTCGACAGGGTTGATAATGACACTAATAACAGTACGCTGCTGCAACTTGTATCTAGAAAAGTTCAGTAGATGGGCCGAGAGGTGGCAATTGAAATTTAAAGATTGACAAATGTAAAGTACTGCATATGGGAAGCAGTAACCCTAGAGTAACGTATCAACTGTGTGGTGCTACACTGACAGAGGTAGAGAGTGAAAAAGGACCTGGGGGTAATTGTGCAGGTAGATATGAAGTTTTCTGAGCAGTGCAGATGGTCTGCAAGAGTAGCCCATGGTGTCTTGTCAATGATATACAGGAATTTTTCTAGCAGGGATAAGGAGGTGATTATCCCTTTGTATAAGACAATGGTCAGGCCACACCTTGAGTACTGTATACAGGTCTGGAGGCCTCATTTTAAAAAGGATGCAGAGCTGTTGGAACGAGTACAGAGAAAGGCAGCAAGATTAGTGAATGGAACAAAGGATTGCTCTTACGAAAAAAGGCTTAAGTTTTGCAAATTACAGTATCTGGAGACTAGGCACCTGCGAGGTGATCTGATTGAGGTGCATAAAGCCTTGAATTGTTTGAGCATGCTCAATGCTGATGGGATTCTTCCTCTTGCTCAGAATAATCGCATGAGAGGATACAAATTCAAATTCAGGAAAGACAGTTGTAGCATAGATGTGTGGAAGTTTGCCTTTAGCCAGCGGGTGGTTGATTGCTGGTACAAACAACAGATTCAAGGCAGAACTACACAAACATTTGGAGTGGGTGGATCAGTGAAATGAGAAGGGAGTGTGTGTGTGTGTGTGTGTGTGTGTGTGTGTGTGTGTGTGTGTGTGTGTGTGTGTGTGTGTGTGTGTGTGTGTGTGTGTGTGTGTGTGTGTGTGTGTGTTTTTGCTGATGCTATATAAAAGGCAGCACTTTCTTGCATCATGTGCCCTTGCTAATGCTAAATGTTATTGATGAATTCCCCCAACGGTTTGATGTTGGACCCAATACTGTTTTCTATATTTATCAATGATATTGATGGAGGCATACGTGCTTAAAATTGAAGTTTGCAGATGATACAAATCCTGGAAGAGTAGTTAATGGCAGTAATGATGGTATGCTACTAAAACAGGATGTAGAAAAGTTGAGCAGATGGGCTGAGAAATAGCAAATGAAGTTTAACCAATGCAAGTACTGTATATGAGTATTAGCCATCCTAGACTAATGTACTAACTGTTTGGTACTACATCTAGCATAGTGAAAAATGAAAAATACCTAGGGGTAACTGCAATCAGTTATGAAGTTCTCTGACCAGTAGACACAGAATGCTAGGGCAGCTCAGAGGTTTTGTCACTGATATACAGGAAATATGATATCAGGGATAGGAAATGATTATTCAATCGTATAAGGCAATGTGGTGAGTATGGGCTTGGTGCACCCAGGGTCCTGAGCTGGATATCATGATTCTTCTATTTCTAGGTGGTTCCCTTCTACTTCTGACTTTTGTTTTCTCTCTCTCAGGGTAATTCAGAAATTTTTTTTGGCTTGTGCAGCATAAGCCTCAGGCTTTCTTGCACCATATAGCAGCTGCTGCTGCTACTGCTAATACTACTACTACTAATAATAATAATAAGGGGCATGATGGCCCAGTGGTTACGACACTGGACTACCAGCCTGATGGACTCGGGTTCGAGTACCGCCTTGCCGGAAGCGAATGCAGCTCCATCACGCTGGTAGACCAGTATAATAATAGTAATAAATTAGAATAATAATAATAAATTAATTAATACTAATAAATAAATGTCGTGAAAGTTGCTCCAAGGGACCTAACTACCCCAAGGTCGGAGTAGTGGCTAAGCAGATTGTGGTGCCATTTGGCGTCACTCACGAGAACTACCACAGGACATAAGCTGAAGCTAAACAAGTCCACTTCCAATAATGGATGATGTCGCAGAGAAATAATAATCATACTGCATTGAGTGTGGCGCAGGATAAAGTCATTCGCATTCAGGCCTTAGACAGAGGGGTGGGTTTGAAACATCAGAGACAGTCTCCCGAGGAAGACAGTCGAGCAAGTGGCACTGTCCTCTGTATGGCTACCACAAGAGAAGAGCAAGACCATCCAGGCCCACCAACTGGAAGTGCTTCCTGCACAACTGCACTAGTGACCACCCAGGAAGGGAGAAAATGCCAACACATGAAGTGGAGCATCGAAATGAATACCTACATCATGCAAGCATACTACGAAATAACAAAGCTGGAGACCGATATGACAACTTACAGGGTGATACACACATACCAAGTGGCTGGAACAATTCCTGGATATTCGGGTCACTGAACAGTGAACAGCAGACCAGACTATCATCACGAATAACCCGAGAGCTCCTGCAATCGTGGAAAAAATGATTCAGGATGTGAATGATCTACAAACAGTGAACTACAAAGGAAAAAGAATATGGAACCAGAAGAGGAAGAGTAAGAAGAAATACAACCCACAGCAGCTGAAGTGGAAACAGTCGAGGTCATGATATCCAGAATAGAGGACGAGTGGATGAAGGCCCTAACAGAATTCGAAGGAATGGACCCCACAAAGACTCACGTGATACCGAAGCAGAGGCCGCATAGAACCTTGTGGAGAATCACAGACAACCTGAATCGGCACATAATACCGCATTACCTCGACAACAATGCTGCAACACTGGAGGCCATTCACACAGCCGTGTATTGTGCTGCAGTAGTAGCCACGAGGACTGAGGGAAGAGAAGCAAGAGACTAGCAGCAGAATAACCGAAAACAGAAGGAACAACAGTTTGGAAAAGAAGATTTCAGCAGAAGATAGAAGAATTAAGAGTCAAGACAGGCCAACTGACCCAGTACCAATGGGGCAACAGGAGTAAGAAATTAATTCGAAAAGTGAAGAGCATCCTCAAGAGAGACAGCGTCCACAGCAAACATGAGACAAAAATCAGAGAATAGGAGAGTACTTGAACACGTTGAAGCAGACCTCCTTGCACTCACAGCAAGAGACTACGCCGATACAAAGAGAGCTCCCAGAGGAAAATATACAATCGAATCTTCGATGAGGACCAAAGAGGCTTCTACAGGAATCTCGGAGAAGACGGGAAAGAAGGGAACAGACCACCCAAGAAGAAGACAATTGAGGAGTTCTGAGGAAACATATGGAGCAGGGAAGTAAGACATAACAGCCGAGCCACATGAATAGAACTATAACGCAAGAAAACTAAGGATGTACAAGAAATGAGAGGGTGGGAGATTAGGAAAGAAGTAAAACAGACGATCAAGAATTCTCACAACTGGCAAACTCCAGGAATAGATAACGTCCACTACTGGTACAAGAAGCTCACTTGCACACACAAGCACCTAGCAGAGCAGTTCTCCTGAATGATAAGGCACCCAGAGACAATCCCGAAGTTTCTCACTGAACAAATCACATATCTGAAGCCTAAAGACGAAAATACATGAAACCCGACAAAATAGAGGACAATCACCTGCCTCCCAACAATGTACATGATCCTGACCAGCTGCATAACCAGGAAGATATCAGACCATTTCGAGAGCCAGAACATAATAGCCGAACAGCAGAAAGGATGCAAGGAGCAATTAACCATAGATACCAGTTATGGAGCAAGCCTAGAAGAAGCGCCACAACATGTACACAGCCTACATCAATTACCGCAAGGCTTTCGCCTCTGTGCCTCATAGCTGGCAAATAGAGACGATGAACATCTACAAAGTCAATCCGATAGTGACAAACTTTCTAGGAGAAACAATGGTGAAATGGAGTACCACCATTAAGGTCGAAAACATCACAACCAGGTCAATCCCCATCAGGAGAGGAATCTTTCAGGGAGATGCCCTGAGCCCATTGTGGTTCTGTCTAGCACTTAACCCGCTATCTACCATGCTCAACAGTAGCAAGTATGGATATAACCTCAAAGAAGGAAGGTAGAACCTGTACACCCTCACTCACCTGATGTAAATAGATGACATCAAGCTCTACGTGGGAACAGAGAAGCACCTTCAGCAACTACTCCAGATCACTGAAGAATTGAGCAATGATATTAGGATGGAATTCGGTCTAGACAAATGCAAGCCCCAGGGACTACGCCATTGAAAATTAGTCAACCAAAACTACCAGCTGCAGAGAGGTAAAGAGATCGAAGCCATGGCAGAGAGAGAGCAGCAGATTCAGCACAAGGAAATGAAGGCCTGACCGAAAATACCATCAGAGACTCAGAAGCCTGCTGAAAGCAAAGCTGAATGGAGGGAACACAGTTAAAGCCATAAACACCAATTCAGTCCTAGTGCTAACGTACTCCTTTGGGGTCATAGATTGGACTACCACCGCGCTGGAGGATATCATGAGAAAGACAAGGACAATGATGACCAAGAGCCGCCAACACCACCCGAAATCTGCCGTGGAGAGACTGACAATTTCCTGGGAAGGAGCCTGATATACCTCATCGAGCAACAGAAGACAGTGATAGTTAACCTGAAGGATTACTTCCAGAAACACACAGCAGCACTCCACCAGGCCATAAGGAAGACAGACAAGTGGTACACCCCACTCAACCTAAGCGAAGAGTCTCCCCCAACCAGGAGGTACAAACGAAGCTAGAAAGATGGGCAGAGAAGACACTCCATGGCAGTCACTACAATGATCTCCATCAATATCACAGATAAAATTGCTTCCAATGCATGGCTCACGAGCGGTACGCTCTTCCCCGAAACTGAAGGATTCATGCTCACCATCCAAGACCAGGTAATCAACACCAGGAACTATAGAAAATACATTGCCAAAGAGCCCACTGTTCGATGACACATGTTGACGATGTCACCTGGCCTAAGAAACGATCCAACACATCACCGTGGGATGCAAGGTGATCACTCAGACTGAGTACACTCAGAGACACAACCAGGTAGCCAGGATAATACATCAGAAGCTAGCAAGGAAATACCAGTTGGTCGAAGAAAGTGTACCGTACTACAAGTACAAACCCCAGGCAGTACTAGAGACCCGAACTCACAAGCTGTGCTGGGACTGTGCCATAATAATGGATAGCACAATCCCGAGCAACAGACCAGACAGAACCCTTGTGGACAAGAAGGAAAAGGCTATCTATCTGATTGACACAGCGGTACCCAACACTGGCAACCTGCAGGGTGCTTCCATAGCCAGGTGGGCAGGAGCGGCTGTGCATAGCACACGCTTCTTGATTAGACCGGGGTTCAAGCCTGTGACCACCGCATATCCTCGGAGCAATATGGCCTTAGTTGCCAATGCTCCTAAAAACCAAATAACAACAACTGGCAACCTGCAAAAAACCCATTAGGGAAAAAAATCAGGAAGTACACGAATCTAAGACAGGAGATCAAAGAGATGTGGCACATGCAACAAGTAACAACCATCCTGATCATCGTATCAACCACAGGTATGGTGTCAAAGGCCGTACATAACAGCCTAGCAGCAATAGGTCTCCCAGTGAACACCTACAAGGAACTCCAAAAAAATCGCAATCCTGAACACCTGTAGGACAGTCAGAGAGTTCCTTGATCAACAGTAACACCAGACATAACAAGAACTACCCTGTGTACTTGGTAGCAGTACCCGTCACGAGGTGGAACTCCCAATCAGGGAGAAATAATATAAGAGCAATAATAATAATAATAATGTCAGGTGTCACATCTTGTCTACCAGATGGAAAACTAGATGACATTTTAGAGCAGATACCTTTAAAAGGCCAAAAGGTGATATTGTTGTACACGTTCGCACTAATTATATTAAAAGTAGGAGATCTACTTACTTAACAAGAATGGGGTAATTCTTGTTAAGGGGCAGTCTAACCAATCTGATAGGCTACCATGATGCAATAACCAAGGAACTGGTTAAAAAAAATAATTTTGACATCATATACTTGGATTTCAAGAAGAAGGCTTTCGAATAGGTATTTTGCATCCAGTTACTTTTCACCTAAATGACTGCTGTACAAACTGGAGCAATGGCAAGTGACAGAAGACAACAGAGAATGGTTGTCAATGGGCATTGCTCTTCATGGGCTAATGTTACTAATGGAATTTCCCAGGGTTCAGTGCTGGGTCCTTTATGCATTTTCAATATTTATCAATGATATCAATGAAGGTATATCAGGCTTAATGTCTAAGTTGCAATAATAAATCAGGGTGAGCTACTGCAACAAGATCTAGGAAAAGTGGGTCGATGGGCTGAGAAATGGCAGTTGAAGTTTAACACTGACAAATGCAAGGTACTATATATGGGCAGCAGTAATCCCAGAATAACTTATCAAATGTTTGGTACTACACTCAGGGTAACAGAGAATGAAAAAGACTGGGGTAATTGTGCAGTCAGACATTTTATCAGCTCAGATAAAATGGCACAAAAAAATAGATTGCCGTATATGATAGAAAAAGACTCTTTGAACCGGGATAACAATTGCAACTGACCTTATTCCCGTGGAGAGCGAAGAAGTGCATGTAAACAGCTTAGTAAAACTTTTTATTCTTTTGTTAATTTAACAACTCATCCTTCAGAAAGATGTTTTTCAGAGTGCCCTTGACATTGTAGCTACCATAAATTGCTATTGTTTAAACAAAACTAATTTCTAACAAGTCAGTGCCATTCTTCGGAAAGTAGGGAGCCAGTTGGCTGGAGGCAATAATCGGATCGCTCTGCCAAGATTTGCATTAAACATACAAAATGACAATATTTATTTCTCATGGGGTGAAAAAGAACTTTGTAATACATATTAACTGAGTTTTGTAATAAACGAATATATTTACATAGAAAAGCCTATCCGTTCACAGGGGAATGGTATGTGCTTCATATAAATGAGTACTTTGTATAAATCGAGTTTGTATTAACGAGATTTTACTGTATTTACAATGTGATGACTTTACAAAAGACGAAGTAAAATAAATCATGGTATCAAGATTAAATTTTATTCTATAATCAAATATTTAAATCAATTAATATCACTTATATAATAGTAATACTGAAAATGATTATTTGTATTGTGCACCCTTGAAATGATATGCACCCTGTAAACCTTAATACTGATAAAGAATTTTTCAATTCTTTTAAAATTCTTTATCTATGCAGAAAAATCATAAATTTTTCTTTTCAGCAAATAAAAGTGTAAAAAACAGAATAACAGATGCAACACTGTACTACTTTTTTGACATAACCATTATATTATTATTTATTATACATAGTTGTATAGTAGATATGATCCTGTTGTGATTCTATATAGTTTTTAGCACCTTATTTTTGTATGATATATCAAAATCATTAATTGGCCATCATGCAGTTGTTATAATTTCTTAAATATCAAATCATAGTCACTGTTAAAAATAACTTTCATTAACTTTCAATAAGAATACATAAATTCATTTTATATTTATGAGATGTGATGAAATGCAGGATCATACTTTTAAAGAAGATGAAGTACAAATAATAGTTACATAACTTATAATGTAAATGTGTAACTCACTGTCAACTCCATTTAATTCTGATTCTGTAGTATCACTGAAGTCTGTTGGATATTCTGAAGACTTATGTTTTCCTAAGGAATCTAAGTCTTCTATGCTAGGAGACAACGGCTCAACACAATTAGTAACATCCAGAGGTTCACAAGTATCTCTTTCTTCTAATGACATCTAAACAAAGAAAATAAATAAATAAAAAGTGATATTATGGTAGGCAAAGATAATATAACATAAATTTTTGAACAAAGAATTCGCTCTGTGTTCATAACATGATGTTACGAGCACAGACTGAATGTAGGCAGAAAAACAGCCAGAAGCTTTGTGCACTGAGTGAATAGTGAACATGGAGTGGGACAATGCACATTATAATGACCATCCTGCTCTAAATAAAGTCAATATAACATAAAACCAATATTTTTAAAATGTGGTCATCAAGTATCAGTCATGAGTTTTTTACTGGGTGATTAACTATTATATGATACGAAGGGAATATAAGATCATGCAAGACCTGGGCATCATTATATTTTTACTACTGCCTGTTAAAAATGATGAGCCACAAAACTTGGAAAAATCCTTTAAAAGGAGGAGATGACAACGACATAGATAGCACGTCATTCTAAATCATATATTTAAATATGATATCTTGGCATCATAGTATTTATGTAAATACTGATTCAAAAAATAAAAAAAATAATAAAATAACATAAATTTTGAAAAATATTAACAAATGCCCCAGTAACATAACATAAATTTTGAAAAATATTAACAAATGCCCCAGTACATAATAAAAATAATTATATAATAAGCTTTTATTATAAGCTTATTATATAATTATTTATAATAAGTTATATTGTAAGTTATAATATATAACTTATAACATAAGTTATATATTATAACTTATATTATAAGCTTTTGATTCTAGTGGTCCATAAATCTGCTTCACTTATATTATGAACTGTCATCACTGCTGACAACTTACTAGTAAGTATCCTATAAGAATTAATACATTGAGTATATAAAAAAACAGGTGCCTCCGTAGCCAGGTGGGAAGGAGCAGCAGTGCGTAGCACACGCTTCTTGATTAGACCGGGGTTCGAGCCCGTGCCCACCAAATACAGAGGATGCGGAAAGGTCAGAGAATGACCACCGCATATCCCGGAGCAATATGGTCTTAGTTGCTAATGCTCCTAAAAACCAAATAACAAACAACAACAAACACACATATAAAAAAAAAAAAGCCCACTGAGCACGTTAACATATATATTTCACCATGTCCATCCATCCACATGTAATACCTAAAAGAAGATGAAGGCTTATCGTAGAAATAGAGATCATGTGCTGATTATAATTCTCTGGGAAAATGAGAAATCCTATATAAAATAACTACTTCACTGGAACCCAGAGAATAACCAAATTATTCCTAAAAGGAAGACAATTGAGCATTACACTGTCAATATAACTATCAATTGGAAGAGGGTATTTCTCAGTATTCCTTATATTCTCATTAACTGATTGCTGGAATAATGGCGCACTACGATTTCTGCTGTCAATGCGCCAATAAACAACAAAATAAAGTGAACAAAGCTGGAATAATTGTTGGAACAAACTTTCATCTGTCATAGTGGAGGTCGATAACTTAAATAAGTTCCAGGTAGAACTAGATACGTATTTGGAGTGAATGGATGGATGAAATGGGAAGGTTTTTTTTTTTTTTTTTGGCTGATGCTATTTAAGTTTGCTTTCTTGCATCATATGCCTCTACTAATGCTAAACTATTTCTCACTACTTCGTTTCTTATACTTCACTGAATAAGAATCAAAATAGAAAAATAGTTAATGAAAGTATAACAATAACTGCTGATGAGCTTACAGAAAAATTTATATACGGACAACTTGAGGATTTTTGGCCCTACTACTTTAGCCAAAGGGTGACAGCATATATGAGGGTGTTAAAAAAAATCTGGATTATTCTTGTTACTCCTTCCTTCCCTTTATAGATAGCAGTAACCTGCCCTTAATGCTACAGTGCTCTAATACAAATTGGAGCACTGTCTCAAAGAGCAAGTTACTATTAGCATTAGCAGAGGCATATGATGCAAGGAAGCAAGCTTATACAGCATCACCCAAAAAAAAAAAAAAAAAAAAAAGAACTGTCCCATTTCATCCATCCAGTCACTCCAAATGTTTGCCTACTTCAGCCTTAAATTTATTTCAGCTATCAACTTCCACAAAAACAAAGGGAAATCTGTTCCAGCAATTCGTTGGCTAAAGGCAAACTTCCGCACATCTATTCTCAAACTGACTTTCCTCAATTTGAATCTATGGCCCCTCAAGTTCTTAATATCAGCAAGTGGAATTATCCCATCATCATTGAGCCTGCTCAAACGATTCAAAGCCTTATACACCTCAATCAGATCACCTAGCAGTTGCCTAGTCTCCAGATTATTAGTATTAGTAACGGCCGTATGGTGCAAGAAAGCCTATGGCTTATGCTGCACCAGCCAAAAAAAAAAAAAAAAAAATCCGAACAAAACAATGATAAAAACAAAAATTAAATAAATAAATAAATAATAATAATTAATAAATAAATAAAAATAATAAAATGAAATTAAAAATTAAATAAAAAGGAAATTAATCCTATCATCCTATGCGCTTCCCGTACCCGAAAGTACTATCCAGATGACCTTTGAATTTCCCCAAACTGTCGGCCTCTACCACCCATGAAGGCAACTTATTCCAGTAATTTATAACTCGCTGGCTAAAATAAAACTTCCTGCAGTCCAATCTAAACATTTCCCCGCGTAACTTGAATTTATGTCCCCTAGTTCTAGCATCATTTATAATCTTGAAAATTTTGTCCTCATTCATTTTACTGATGCCTCTCAGAGCCTTAAACACCTCAATCAAATCTCCCCTAAGGTGTCTAGTTTCCAAACTCTGCAACCCACATATTCGAAGTCTTTCTTCATACGGACGCCCTTTTGCCGATCTCACCAGGCGAGTTACCCTTCTTTGCACCCTTTCAAGAAGCTCGATGTCTTTCTTTAGGTGCGGTCTCCATACTTGAACACAGTATTCCAAGTGTGGTCTAACATAGGCCTTATATAATGGGATTATCACGTCCCTATCTCTACTTGCAAAAGTTCGATAGATCATCGATAGGACACCATGGGCCTTCCTTGCAACCTGTTTACAATGCTCAGAGAATTTCATGTCTGACCGTATCGTAACACCCAAGTCCCTTCCCTCCAGTACTGGGTTTAGTTGAACTCCACCAAGTGAATAAGTTATTTTGGGATTACTGTTTCCCAGGTGTAATACCTTACACTTTGTTGGATTAAAGCACAGCTGCCATTTTTCTGACCATTCTTGAAGTCTATCTAGGTCTCTCTGAAGAAGCTCAGCTTGACAGTGATCATTAACTACTCTACCAATTTTAACATCATCTGCAAATTTAGACATCACGCCCTCTATCCCTTCATCAATGTCGTTTATGAAAATTAAAAACAACAGTGGTCCTAATACTGATCCTTGGGGAACCCCACTTCTTACATCAACCCAATCTGAGGAATAGCCATTTATCACAACCCTCTGCCTCCTGCCCTGAAGCCATCCTTCTATCCATCTAAGGATTTTTCCAGTGATTCCAACCTGTTCCAGCTTATAAAGCAACCGCTCATGTGGGACTGAGTCAAAAGCTTTGCTGAAATCTAAATAAACAATGTCGAAATTATTCCCTAAATCCAGCTCGTGAGTGACCCTTTCGAAATAGCGAACCAGATTTGTTAAACATGATTTTCCCTTTACAAAACCATGCTGAGTATCCTTGAGAATTTCAATTCGATCCAAATGATCCTGAATTCCACCCTTGATCAATGCCTCCATGATTTTCCCTACTACTGAAGTCAGACTGACAGGTCGATAATTTCCCACTTCACTTTTAGAGCCACCCTTATGTATGGGAGATACATTTGCACTTTTCCAATCCAAGGGAATCTCCCCAGAGTCTAGTGATGCTCGCATAATTAGCCTCAATGGTTCAATGCACTCGCTTGCCGCCTCTCTCAAGATTATAGGGTATATTCCATCAACTCCAGGAGCCTTACTAGTCTGTAGGCTTGAAAGTTTTTTCATTAAATAATCTTGCGAAATTTCAATATCATTAATTACATATTTTTTAACTTCGCTCCCACAATTTCCCATTGCCACAAAAGGCTTTTCATTTGTAAATATCGATGCAAAATAACTGTTGAGTTCATCTGCAACGGCAGCTGGTGTATTTATTACTATCCCCTTTCCCTTACGTAAAGGTCCGATCTGGTTTGTCCTGCTCTTCTTGGCATTTATATATGTGAAGAATTCTTTATCCCCCCTCTTTGCTCTGTTTGCTAGTGATTTCTCATAAACTGCCTTTGCCTGTCGAACCTTTTCTGTGGCTCTATTACACATCACCTTGTAGCTGTTATAGGCTTCAGTACTTTTTATTGCTCTGTAACGTTTCCATGCCACCTTTTTCTGCTCAAGTAATGTGGCAACTTCACTATTCATCCAACTTGGAACCCTTCTCGTGGAGTATTTTTTTAATGGTATATACGCATTCAAGGCATCGGTGATTAATGTTTTAAAAGCGTACCACAGTTCAAATGTAGTCATTCTCTGCGCGATATCTACCCAGTTAATAGAGGCCATGTAGTACCTTAAGGCATCGTAATTTCCTTTTCTGAAATTAAAACCCATTCCTTTGCCTTTTACTTCTGCTACCTCTCTCGTCATCATCCACCGTAGAACTCCGTGATCACTTCCTGCTACTGGTTCCTCTACTGTCAGCCCTGTTATGTCATCTGATTCATGTGTGATGATGAGGTCTAGGATATTCTTTTCTCTAGTACTTTCCCTGACATGTTGATACAAATAACAGTCATCTAGTTGATTTAAAAATTTTGTTCCCCATGTCGAGTTTCCTTCCCATTTACTCCAATCAATTAGAGGCAAATTGAAATCACCCATAATAAGGCATTGACGCTTACTTGCCCATTCCATTTGCATGTAGAGGCTTTTGTCATAGTCTTCACAATCACCTGGTCTGTAGATTACGCCTACTCGCATTGTACCTTTGTTTCCAACTATCTCACACCATACAGACTCTATACTAGCATGTGAAATGTCTGAATCTGGGAAAGCTATCGTCGCACTCAGGCTGCTTCTGATAAGAAGCATTACCCCACCACCCCTTCTATCTACTCTATCCTTCCTAAATACATTATACAAGCCGTACTGAAACTCATCATCCCCAATTTCCGGGTGGCACCACGTCTCCGTAAGCCCTATTATGTCCGCGTTACTTGTTTTAACCAGCAGTTCGAATTCGCTCATTTTATTGACGACACTTCTAACGTTACTGTATAAACAATTAAGATTTACTGTTCTTGTATATTTAACAACCCTAACACAACCCTTGAAGTTTTTTAGGCTCTCTTCCCTGATATTAGCTACCTGCTCACGTGAAACGTCTTTGCCCCCAGAACATCTAGATAATACGTCCAGTTGGGGTAACAGATGCTGCAACTTACAGAATTTAAGACTCTACTGGTAAGAGAACCCCTTTGTTCCTCTCAACAATCTTATTACCCTTCTCTGTACTCATTATAGGAACCCTACATCATTCCTAAAATGAGGCCTCCAGGCCTGTATGCAGCACTCAAGGTGTGGCCCGACCATTACCTTATACAAAGGGATAATCATCTCTTTATCACTGCTAGCAAAATTCCTATATATCATTGACAAAACTTCATGACCTGCTCTGGCAACACATCTGCACTACTCAGAGAACTTCATATCTGACTGCATAATTACCCCCAGGTCTTTTTCATTCTCCACTGCCCTGAGTGTAATACTACACAGTTGGTACATTTCTCTTGGGTTACTGCTACCCATATGCAGTACTCTACATTTGTCAATATTTTAGTTGCCACTTCTCAGCCCATCTACCTAACTTTTCTAGATCCCATTGCAGTATGTTAAATGATAGTAGAGACAGTTAAATGATAGTAGAGACATTAACAACCCTGCCAACCTTTGTATCATCTGAAAACTTGAACACCTGATAATACCTTCATCAATATCATTAATAAATACACAAAACAACAATGAGCCCAGCACCAAACACTGGGGAACTCCACTAATAACATTAGTCCATGTAGAGCAGTGTCCACTTATTAACACTCTTTACTGTCTCCCATTCAACTATCCCTTTATCCATTGCAGCAACTTGCCTTTCAACTTGCCATACCGCTCCAATTTGTACAGCAGTCTTCCATGTGCAACAGTATCAAACACTTTCCTGAAATCCAAGCATATGATATCAAAATTATTTTTTGCATCGAATTCCTTTGTGACCATGTCGTAGTATCCAATCAAACTGATCAGACAAGACTTAATCTTAACAAACGCATGCTATATCTCACCTATTACTGCAGTCTTGTCTAGGTGATCCTGCATCACTTCTTTAATGAGTGACTCGAGATCAACAATTTCTCCTAGACTTTACTCTGCATTATTACAAAATTATTTAGCTCCCTGTTAGAGTTTAGTAAACTTCTGTCCTCCCCTTCCTTACAGAATTCCTCATATATGTGAATGTAGATACAAAATACTCATTCAGTTTGTCAGCTATCTGAGCAGGATCATCAACAGTCAAACCACCAACATCAAGTAGACCAATCTGATTCATCCCCTTCCTTCTAAAGTTTACATAAGTAAAGAAGTGCTGACCGGGCTAGCCGGGTGGGTAAAGTGCCTGCCTGGCAACCCAAAGGTTGCGGGTTCAAATCCCGCCTCGGGCTTGGATCAAAGTACTGAAAAAAAAACCTTGGGGGGTGCATTATGGCCACAGAAGCCGATGCGCCAACAACTACCAAAAAATAAAAAATAAAATAAGTAAAGAAGTTTTTTTGTTTTTCTTTGCATCCTTTGCCAAGGATTTATAGTAATCAGCCTTCACTTGCCTAACCTCCTTTGTGACTTGACTACAGACTAGCTTATATCTGCCTTAGGCTTTTGTGTCATCTACTAATTTATATGTGACAAAGAAGTAAAGCATCCCATGCATTTTTCTTCTCTGTCACAAGCCTCATTAGTTCATCTGACCTCCATTTAGGCCAAATCTTGAATTGAATAGTGTGTTAGTTAGTTGATATGAAAAGCCTAGTAGCTTCCCAGATTAATTCCCTGAAGGCCTCCCATTTAGAATTCACTGTTTTAACATCATCAGCTGATTCCACTGTATAGAATTCAAAAACTGCCTGAGACCACTGTAGTCGTCTTTACGAAAACAAAAACCCTTCCCTTTACTCTTGATGGTAGTTACATCTTTAAGTAAATCCCACATCAGTTGACTGTGATTACTGTCACCTAGTGATGCCTTTATCTGAAAATTCCTAATGCATGAGTCATCACTGCTGATAATCAGGTCAAGGGTATTACCCCCTGTGGTTGCCCTTCGAACATGTTGTTGTAGAAAACAATCCTCCAATAAATCCAGAAAAGTCTTACTATTGTGTGAGTGACCAACCCACAAATTCCAATCAACATCCAGAAAGTTAAAATCCACCATTACAAGACATTCTGATTTAGTGGCCCACTCTTATTTCTCTGCACAATTGTTCGTTATACTCATCAGTCATTAGGCCTATAATGCACTCCTACTCTCGTTTTCCCTTTCCCAGTGTTTATGTCACACCAAACTGACTCAATGTTACACTGTCCACCCATGTCAACTAGATGCACTTCCTTAGATTTTGAGTCTTTCTTAACTAACAGAATAATTCTCCTCTCTTCCTACTCTGTCTATTTATCCTTTCTGTACACATTGTACTCCACAAATTCCAATTCTGCACTGCTTTTATCTGTGTGACACCATGTCTCTGATATCCCAACAATATCTGCCTTTGATGCCTTGATCAGCACTTCAAATTCATCAAATTTATTTACTATACTTCTAGCATTAGTGTACATGCAAGTATACATGCACCTATTCTTACTCTTAATTACCCTAACACAGCCCATGTATTTACTTGTTCCATGATGACTCCCAGCAGCTCTTGAAATCCCCAGCAACTTGTTTTCTAGGCTGCTGCTCATTATAAAAGAAGTAGTGCAAGAACTGCTTTCACCTCTGCCTGTGGCTACTGTTAATCTTTTAGTCTGTGAATCTCCTCAAACTAGCAGAGTAAGAGATCTGCAGATCTCTTACTCTTAAGATCATTAGTACCAACATTAAAACTAACAAAATCACATTTTGCACCCTTAAAAGATGATATCTGCTCTACAATATCATCAACTTTTGCCCCTGGTAATCATACCCTGGTCCTATTTCACCTATCCTTTTTGAATAATATATTCCCCATCTCCCTGATAACAGAATCACCAACAATAACTACTTCCTGTGGGACCAGTGCATTCTGCCTTGAAGATTGCCGCTGTGTTGCCTGATGTACAAGAGTGAGCTCTGGCATTGAGTTAGGCAGCTGAGAGCTTGATGGGCCCCTCTTATTAATTTCCTCGAGAACATCTACACTACACCTCAAACTCTCATAAACGCCCATCAGAAAGCTGAGTTGGCATCTAATTTCCTCACTCAGGAGAATGAAAAGGACCTGGGGGTAATTGTGCAGGCAGATATGAAGTTCTCTGAGCAGTGCAGACGAGCTGCAAGAGTAGCTCATGGTGTCTTGTCAATGATATACAGGAATTTTTCTAGCAGGGATAAGGAGGTGATTATTCCCTTGTATAAGGCAATGGTAAGGCCACATCTTGAGTACTGTATACAGGTCTGGAGGCCTCATTTCAAGAAGGATGTAGAGCTGCTGGAACGGGTACAGAGAAGGGCAACAAGATTAGTAAATGGAACAAAGGGTTGCTCTTACAAAGAAAGGCTTAAGTTTTGCAAATTACAGAGTCTGGAGACTAGGCACCGGCGAGGTGATCTGATAGAGGTGTATAAGGCTTTGAATGGTTTGAGCATGCTCAATGCCAATGGGATTCTTCATCTTTCTCAGAATAATCACCTCAGAGGGCATAAATTCAAATTGAGGAAGGACGGATGTCGGATAGATGTGCGGAAATTTGCCTTTGGCCAGCGGGTGGTTGGTTGGTGGAACCGACTTCCATCACTTGTTGTTGAAGTTGATAGCCTAAACAAATTTAAAGCTCAACTGGACAGGTATTTCGAACGAACGGAGGGGTGAAATGGGAGTGGGTTTTTTTTTTTTTTTTTTTTTGGCTGATGCTGAATAAGCTTGCTTTCTTGCATCATATGCCTCTGCTAATGCTAATGCTAATGTACAAGAGTGAGCTCTGGCATTGAGTTAGGCAGCTGAGAGCTTGATGGGCCCCTCTTATTAATTTCCTCGAGAACATCTACACTACACCTCAAACTCTCATAAACGCCCATCAGAAAGCTGAGTTGGCATCTAATTTCCTCACAGTCACTGCACCTTGACACAAAGACATCTTCCTTGGCTAGATCATGTCCCGTTCTAGACAAGGTCTGCAAACATTTCACATTTTGCACATTTTTTTTAGACTGTGATGCGTTGGAGAGTCGCCCCCCCTTTGATTCTTCCCAGAGCCATAGCACTCTGACTAATCTGTGACCATTGCTTTGCTGTTCTAGCTGGGTAATGATTCTGCTTAATTGACAATTTAAGTACAATTTAATTGACAATGAAATTTAATAAGATTAATAAATTTTACTGATTATTTGATAATACTATACTAAGCTTGCAGATTTCTATGTTTTGCTATCTAGTTTTACGTTAAACCTTACACTATGTAGTAAAGTGTGGGTAAAGTGTGTTAGTTGTCTGACGGCACCAGGGGTTCCCCCCATCTCCGCTATTTTAAATAAACGTTTTTTATCCCGAACAATACAACATATATCCTGAACTATCTAGTTCGTTATTTTTTATTATTTTTTTTGATTTGGTAGTTGTTGGCGCATCGGCTTCTGTGGCCATATTGCACCTCCCAAGGTTTTTGCAGTACTTTGATCCAAGCCCGAGGCGGGAATCGAACCCGCGACCTTTGGGTTGCCGGGCAGGTACTTTACCCACTCGGCTAGCCCGGTCGGCTTGTTCGTTATATACGTTGTATCGTATAACAATGGCGGCAAGTTATGAACGGTAAATCTATGGACACTAAGTATTAACTTTCAAAATAAACCAAGGAGCTTGACTAGGACTATAAGCTACTTATAGAAAATAATTTAATATAATAATTAAATCAATAAAATGGCTAAATATAATTAAAAACTTAGTTTTCGCCGGAGCTGCAAAATCTTGTCCAACACATGGATACCCTTACCGATACTAAGTAATAACTTACAAAATCTCTAAGTTCAAAATAAACTAAGTGTCATAACTAAGAATATAAAACTACTTCTAGAAAATAAATTAGTATGCTAATTTCAGTCAATAAAATGGCAAAAATTTACGAAAAACTTCTCTATTAGCTGAAGCTGTAAAAACTTCGTCCACATCTAAAAAATTAAGGATAAAGAGAAGTTCGAGTGGGATAAAGCCAGAAAGCATTAGCAATAACTGGCCCTCTTCATGGACTAATGCTATTAGTGGAATACCATAGGGTTTAGTACTGGACCCTTTGTTTTCAATAATTATTAATGATATTAATGAAGGCAAATCAGGTTTAATGTCAAAATTTGCAAGGTTGTTAATATTAGTAACCAGGGTATTATTGCAATAAGATGATCTAAAAAAATTATGTAGATGTGCTGAGAAGTTGCAACTGAAGTTTAACATTGACAAATGCAAGGTACTGCATATGGGTAGTAGTACTTCCAGCTTAATGGAATACAATACCCAAATACTATATTCAGATATGAAGTCTCTGAGTATAGGAAGGCTGCCAGGGCAGCTCATGGGGTTTTTGTTAATAATATACAGGAATTTTGCCAATGGTTATAAGCAGGTGATTATCCTGTTGTATCAGGCAATGGTTAGGCCACATCTTGAGTACTATATACACATCTGAAAGCTTCATTTGAGGAAGGATGTGGATCTGTTGAAACGGGTGCAGAGAAGAGCAACAAGACTGGTGAAGGGAACAAAAGTGTACCCTTACCAAAAAAAGCTTCAGTTCTGCAAATGCCAGTGCCTGGACTGGCATTTGGAGACTAGACATCTATGAGGAGATCTGATTAGGGTGTTTAAAGCTTTGAATGGATTGAGTAAGCACAATGACAATGGAATCCTTCCATTTGCTCAGACTACACATATAAGAGAATAAATTCTAATCGAAGAAGGATGGTTGCAGGCTAGATGTGTGGAAGTTTTCCTTCAGCTAGCAGGTATTGATTGTTGGAACAAACTTCCATCTGGTGTTGTGGAGGTTGTTTGTTTGAATAAATTCAGAGAACTAGACAAATTGTTAGAAGGGGTGAATAGGTGATATGCGAAGTGATTTTTTTTTTTTTTTTTTTTTTTGGCTGATGCATTATAAGCTTGCTCTTTCTTACATCATTTTTCAATACTAATACTATCAAGTTCGAGACAACCGAGCATGCTAATGTGCTTAGACATGTCTCATCCTTACCTTCAAATCACACAATAAGCTGTTCATCTGCTTACAGCAGTTTGCTATTGTTTGCCAATAATGAACACCTGTTATCACACCTTGCTATATATTTCAAAATGTTGAAGTGCACTGAATAGTGTGTGTGTGTGTGTGTGTGTGTGCGATTTAAATTTTGCATTCATGTGGTACTCCAACCACAAGTGAAACAAGTGTTCTTAAAATATATTACAGGGATAGGACTGTACAAGTATAGAAGTTTTCGAATGGCACCATCAGTTTAAAAAGGGTAAGGAGTCTGTAATCTGGATGGATGGCCCTCAATTAGAACAAATAACTATTTATAACATCACTGAAGAAATTTGTATTCTGATTCGATCATTTCATTCCACTTTAACAAAAACATTGACAATGAGGTGTTTCTGTAAAGTTTGAACCACAGCTGCTAACAGAGGAAGAAAGTCAACACTGACGGCAAGTCACTTCCAATTTGCTTGAACATGTGACTAATGACAAAACATTTTTGAAACATATCATAACTAGAAATGAATGGGATTACAGGTACAAATCTGAAACCAAACAGCAGTTGTCCCAGTGGAAGGTTTCTTTTGCCAATCCAAAAAAGTGCAGGAAGTGTGCAATAAAAATAAAGGATATGTCACTAGCATTTTTTAACTTTGAGAGTGTTGTCCACTATTAATATGTACTAAACAGACAAACAATTAATAAAGAGTTCTATATTATGGTTCTAATATGCCTTTGTAATGCAGTTTGAAGATGAAGACCAGAAAAGTGGAACTCCAAGGATCGGTTGCTTTGCAACAATAATGAACTGTTACATTTGTTGCTACTTACACAGAGTTGTTATTATTTTGCTAAACAGGGAATCACTGAAGTCCAGCAGCCCCTGATTTAACAAATAAGGTTCAAGGTGACAATGACTTTGGTTCTTGGATCGAAAAAAACTGCAAAAAGATGTCTATTTGATGACCTACAAATAATAGTGAGCATTATTAGCATTGGCAAATGATGCAATCAAAAAAGCTTATACAACATCAACCAAAAAATGCTTTCCATATCACCTGTTCATCACCTCCAATAATCAGTCTAGTTCTTCCTTGAATTTATTTAAACTATCCACTTTCATAACACCAGATGGAAGTTGGTCCCAACAATCAACACTATCTGCTGGTTGAAGGCAAATTTCACACATCTGTTCTACGCCTATCCTTCCTCAATTTAAATTTGTGTTTATGTGTGCTGTCTAAACAAAAGGGAGGATGTCATCAGCATTTAGCTTATTCAATCCATTCAAAGCTTTAAACACCTCAACCAGATCTCCTCACAGGTGTCTAGTATCCAAATGCTAAAATTTGTAGAACTGAAGCCTTTCATGGTATGAACACCCTTTGGTTACCCTCACTGATCTTGTTGTCCTTCTCTACACTCGTCCAACAGAGCTACATTGTGCCTCAATACCTACCTGTATGCAGTACTCAAGATGTGGCCAATGAAGCTATCAAGGCGTAGGGTCATGTATGTTTATTTTCTGTTTTGTGTATATTATATTCTTATTGCTTTTAATTACTATATTATGCATTTTATTTCTTTTATCTTTTATGCTCATAATGGTTTTCACTTGTAGTTATTTTAATGCCGATGTATTTTTTTTTTGTAAATAAATTGTTTAACATTCAGGTCAGTGGTTCCAATATTCTTATCAATATGAGTATACCTGACTCCCAAGGTCTCTTCTATTATATGTTCATGTAGTCAACCTAAAGAGTAACTAACATTGTTTTTAATTTGGTAACATCACCGAATAGCAAACCCATTATCAATGGTCAACAGCAAAAACTATCACAGAATAGTATTATTTTATAGAACTTTTTCAATTTATTAATCATATCTCTCAATGAGGGTGCATAATCTCATGTGCACATGAATTTGACATAGCACACAACTTATGAAACCCACATTCTTCTGTTTAAAAAAGAATATTCTGTTAGCAAATGCTGCTGGTGGAGCTCCATTAAGCATAGTTCGGTGGGTGTGGTGTTCTGTTAAGGGCACTGCTGAACAGTATGTAACAGCAGTGGTTGGAGGAGTAACAATATATTAGGTTCAAGAACTATGCCAGTCACCGGCACTTATTTTTAGAAAGTTGGATCTGCTGCTTCTGCACCATATAACATGCACAATCCATGCATAGCTCATATTTTCATAACAGTGACTAGTTCAAAGCTGCCAAAAACTGACTTTCTTTTAAAAAAAAAAAACAGCAGGAAAAGAAGAAAATTTTCAGAACAAGCAGGAGGTTTTAGTCAAGTCCATACTGCACTAGAAATTAAATTTCATTTACAACATACACATTTTATATTAAAATAAACAGAAAGGATTATTTATTAGATTTTTCTATCTGTGGATTTTCTCTTAGACATCAACTGATTTTGATTTCTTCAAGAAATATACTGTTGCAGGTTTGTCCTATTCAGAAATGTTGAGTCACAGTGTTGTTCATAACAATGGCCCTATGTTCTGGAGCATATCAAGAGCTTCACCAGAAAAGGATCTGAACTTAGTTATTTCTCACTTAATTTAATATTCTCTCATATTCAGCACTCTTAGGGAGAATTGTTAAAATACCAAGCATTGCATTATGAGGTGTGGCAATAAAAAGAACACTATGGGAAGGAGCTCATAAATGATTTTATTTTTATTCCAAGTAATCACCACCTGATTGAATGCACTTATTGCACCATTCTAAAAGTGTCTGAAAAGAGGCAATAAGGGCTGTTCAAAGAGACTATGTTCAGTTCAGTGGATATGTCAACATCCTGAAATCTCATTCCTTTGAGGGAGTTTAAACCTAGGGAAAGAGGATAAAGTCCACTGGCATTAGATTGGGAGTAATGGTGGATAGTTGACTGTATAATGGCATGTTTCATTAGAAGTGTCTTCACAACAAGTGCAGAATGGGTGGAGGCAATGACATGCAACAAGAGCCAGCTGCTTCTCTCTCAAATATTGTGGCCTGTGCTTCACAGGCCACAATATTTTTAACATACAGGGCATGATTCACAAGGGACAGGCCTGCGGCCTGTCCTTGTGAATCATGCCCTGTTTGTTAAAAATATGATCAGCATCATCTTGAAATTGATGGATGCCACTTCTTGGGTCATTATAAACTTCCTCACGTCTCTCTCTCTGAGCAACTTATACCATTCATTTATGCTGGTACAATTTAATGTTTCAACACAATAAACAGTTTTTAACATTTGATATGCTTCTATTATAGATTTTCCCAGTTTAAAGCAAAAATTGATATTTGTTCATTGCTCCATTGAAATCAAGAGACGGAATGTTAACACTACTAACAAAATTGGTTATTAGGCCTACTGGACAATTTCTGTACTACTAATTTTTGGAGGAACTTTGGAACTACAACATACTACTTCCAATTATTTTCAAACTCATTGAACATGACGACAAAAGCACCAGTTTGGTAACTTTATTGCTACACCTCATACATGACAAGAAGATAATCAGTTATATTTCAAGCTGGCTTGTACATTTGTCAGTTCCCCAACCAAGGGCCACTATATATCACAACTGTATCTTCTTTCAAAATAGTGTCAAATACGTTCCCACACTGAAATTGACAGAACTGATTCTACAAAACACAGTGTTCTGCATTAAAACACCAAATTCTAAATGGGAAGCATTCAAGGAAGTAATCACAGAAGCTACTAGGCTTCATACTGATTAAGAAATAATGTTCAAGGTTTAGGCCTAAATGGATGTCAGATGAACTAATGAGACTCGTGGCAGAGAATAAAAATGCATAGGATGCATATAAATTATCAGGTGACACAGAAGCCTATGATATAAGCTAGTCTGTAATCAAGTCACAAAGGAAGTAAGGCAAGTGAAGGCAGATTATGAGAAATCTTCTGGTTTGTTAAGGGAAAGTCTTGTCTGACAAATTTGATTGGATGTTATTACAAAGGAACTGGATGCAAAAAATAATTTTGATATCATATACTTGGATTTCAGGAAAGCTTTTGACACTGTTGCACATGGAAGACTACTGTACAAATTGAGCAGTATGGTATTAAGAGTAAGTTGCTACAATGGATAAAAGGGTGGTTGAGTGGAAGAAGACACAGAGTAGTAATCAACGGACACTGCCCTTTGTGGACTAATGTTATTAGTGGAGTTCCTTAGGGTTCAGTGTTGGGCCTGCTGTTGTTTTGTATATTTCTCAATGATGAAGTTATATCAGGCTAAATTCAAAATTTGCAGATGATACAAAAGTTGGCAGGGTTATTAATAACAGTAAATGCAACAGGATCTAGAAAAGTTGGGCAGATGGGCTGAGAAGTGGCAACTGAAAGTTAACATTGACAAATGAAAAGTACTGCATATGGGTAGAAGTAACCCCAGAGAAACATGCCAACTGTGTGGTACCACACTTAGAGTGGTAGAAAATGAAAAAGGTCTGGAAGTAATTGTGCAGTCAGATAAACTTTTAATTTGATTAGCAGTAGTAACTCTTCATGCATCAATAATCTTAAGATAAAGAGGTTCTTAATGCATCAACAGTATATTATGATCATTGTCACTAGTTGGTGCACTGCTTATAAGCAGTGTGCCAACTAGCGACAATTAAAGCTGCCAAAGATGGGAAGGGGCATTCTTCCATTCTATCAGAGTTTCAGGTTGTATTGCTACTCCCCATTCCAAGACATTAACTAGGGGCATAATTCATTGTATGTGTTAACAGGTTTTCAATGTTTTGAAGACAGTAAATGGAGTTTCTTGAAAGTAGTAGCTTCTTTGTTAGTAAGGGTTTTTTATTTATTTATTTATTATTATTTTTTTTTAATTTTGACTTACTCTTCTTTGGCTTTATGCACACTGATAAAAGTCTGGAAGAATGCATTGATTCCATGTTTTTATTTTGCCATTGCTTTCTCTTATAGTTTCTGTTTTTGATGACAACTAAAATCACAATACTACTAAAGATACTGTTTAGAGTAAATGCTATAAATGAGAAATTATTTAAGAATAAACACTCATTCATTTACTTGTTTCAGATGGCAACATAAAATAAATTACACAAAAATTCTTATTATAAAGCTAAGGCAGACAGGAACTGGAGTAATTAATTTCCACATATTATAGACAATTCATATTTAAAATAAAAATATTTTATACTAATAACTATAAATATTCTGAATACTATTATTAAAATGATGAATACTCACACCAAGTTCATGTTCTATTGTATCATCTATTTCCTGTTCCAAAATTAATGGTTCTAGTTTTGGCAACATATGACCATTTTCTTTCAGTGATATACTTTGTTCAGATCCTTGATTATTGTTTTTCGTATCATATTCAAATGCTGGAGGAGCAACATAATCATCATCATCACTTGTGAGGCCAAGTTCTTCGCCATAACTGTAGTGTACCCACTGCCATAATTCTTGTGAAGTCATTGGCTAAAAAAAGTGAATAAAAACATCACCTTGAAGCTACAAATATCATAAATATATATATAAAAATGATTTTGCCACAATTAATTTTGTTAAGCAGCCATAAAATGAACTAAGATTTATTTATCAAATGTTGAAATAAAGAGAGCTTTTCAGCAGGGCCTTTTTATTTGTAATGAGGCAACCTGCAGCGATACTACTTCATTAAAGTTACTGACATATGAAGTAAAAAAAAAAAACTTTATCCTAATATAAAAAACTTCAGTTTTTCTTTAGTCTATATTTTGGGATCAAAAAGTTCTGGGACTAAATTTGTTAAAAATACCTGAACAAACATTTTATTTCATTCCAAAAACTTTTGAATGTGTAAAATATTTTTACAGTAGTGTGTTTTGGTTGCACTTGTACAAAGGTTTATTCTTACCCGACGGAGAATGGAATTTCATATTGCATTTTTTAGGATATCACTTTTTGAATAGAACTCTGTAATATTTTTCTTTTTGTCAAAGAAATTAGCCTCAGATGCAGTATAAATGGTTGTTGATGCATATGTTGAAAAAAACTTTATTAATAGGTAAGAATTTGGTACAAATGCTGAAAAAATTTTAGGGGAAGAAGACAGAGAGTGGTAATCAATGGACACTGCTCATCGTGGACTAATGTTATTAGTGGAGTCCCTCAGGGCTCAGTGTTGGGTCCATTATTGTTTTCTGTATTTATAAATGATATTGATGATGGTATATCAAGCTTAATGTCCAAGTTTGCAGACGATACAAAGGTTGGCAGGGTTGTCAAGGACACTACTGACACTATGCTGCTGCAACAGGATCTGGAAAGGTTGAGCAGATGGGCTGAGAGGTGGCAAATGAAGTTTAACATTGACAAATGTAAAGTACTACACATGGGAAACAGCAACCCCAGAGCAACGTATCAACTCTGTGGTACTACACTGACAGTGGTAGAGAATGAAAGCGACCTGGGTGTGGTTGTGCAGGCAGATATGAAGTTCTCTGAGCAGTGCAGACGGGCTGCAAGAGTAGCTCATGGAGTATTGTCAATGATATACAGGAATTTTTCCAGCAGGGATAAGGAGGTGATTATTCCATTGTATAAGGCAATAGTCAGGCCACACCTAGAGTACTGTATACAGGTCTGGAGGCCTCATTTCAAGAAGGATGTAAAGCTGCTGGAACGAGTACAGAGAAGGGCAACAAGATTAGTGAATGGAACAAAGGGGTGCTCTTACGAAGAAAGGCTTAAGTTTTGCAAATTACAGTGTCTGGAGACTAGGCACCAGCGAGGTGATCTGATAGAGGTGTATAAAGCCTTGAATGGTTTAAGCATGCTCAATGCTGATGGGATTCTTCCTCTAGCTCAGAAAAATCACCTGAGAGGGCATAAATTCAAATTGAGGAAAGGCAGATGTAGGATAGACGTGTGGAAATTTGCCTTTAGCCAGCGGGTGGTTGGTTGGTGGAACAGACTTCCATCCCTTGTGGTGGAGGTTGATAGCCTAAATAAGTTTAAGGCTCAGCTGGACAGGTATTTTGAACGAACAGAGGGGTGAAGTGGAAGTGGGTTTTTTTTTTTTTTTTGGCTGATGCTGCATAAGCTTGCTTTCTTGCATCAAATGCCTCTACTAATGCTAATGCTAATGATATAATAAACTTGAAAAGATTATGTAACTTTTTCAATCCAAAGTTTTTAACAGCGGATTACACAGAAACCTTACAGCAGCCTTTTTATTCACCTGATCTTGCATCATGCAAATTTTATCTTGTTATTATTTTTTTTCTGCATTACAATGACAAGTTTCTGGTGAAGACGTTATGACAACTACAACAACCATTATCATGGTACTTTCAAAATTGAACTTTTCATAATTAAATACAGTCGATTCCGGTTATTTGGGACCCATTTGGGACTAGTGCATTTTGGCCCGATCAAGCGGCTGTCCCAATTATCCAAAGTTTCACATAAATAGTTAAAAATACAATGGACCCTCACTTTACAATTGGTTCACTGTATACAATCAAATAATGTTACGATGGAGTCACCATAGTAAAGTACCATTCACTATATGATGTGTAGTAAGTGCCGGTCATTGCGATTTTGTTTGTGAATTGAATTTCAGTTCTATTAAACAGCAATTCTAATTAGCAAAAATAGGAGGAATATTATCCACAGACTATAAAAGTAAAGATATATTAAGCACAAATTTACCCTTTATAACCTTACCAATTAAAAAATTAAATGATACGTGAAAATCGGAAGAATATATATGATAATCGGAATAATTAATAAGTACTGTAATATGTATATACTAACTAGTTGACATTTGTGGGTTGGGGATTAAAATTTAAAACAATAGTAAGATAAACAATCAATAACAAAGAACACGGCACACACAAATTGCAAGTAACACGATATGTGCAAGTGAGAAACAAGTTACGAAGCTTTAAAAATAGGAATGAAGAGAAGATTCTGAAAATTAATTTTTTTATATGATTAAAGATTCCATGGAAGTGTAAACACATTTCACCATAATAACCCACAGAATTCCAGCTGTCGGTATTATCGCAAATTCAGTAAGATCGAGTTTACTATCCATTTATGACATTTATGATTGCACTAACAGAAAACCCCAATAAACAGGTGACTGCTAATTGTTTTTATTGTTTTATGGTTGTGACCTCCAGAAATCCGACAGAACCATGTGGCACGGTCAGAGGCAATCATAGGGTAATCTCCAGTGCTGCAGTCTCCTGCCCAGATTAAACGGTATGTTGTCCCAATTAAGCGAAGAAAAACCTGGATTCTGTTTTTTAAGATTTGCCCCAAATAAATGGCTGCCCCGATTAACCGGTGGCCCAAATAACCGGAATCCACTGTAATTGAAAAAAAAAGACGTGCAAATAGCCAAGGTCAAATTTTGAAAATATTGATGTGTAATTATATGTAAATATTACATTTGTTCAAATAAAAGTTCAGTCCTGGAACTTTTGATCATACCTTGTGCGGCATATCTGAGCTAATTTGAAGACAACTGGATTGGTACCTATGAGAAGGCTTAACAGGGTTTTTTTTTTTTTTTTTTTGACTAGTGTAGCAAAAGCCCGTTCACTACATTGGAGCATGTGTTGACCCTTTTGAGGTAATGGTGGAACATTATCTCAAAAGAGTCATTTAAAATGCTAAATGATTTTTAGCATTATAATTCTATGGAACAGAACATGATCTAGCCAAGGAGGATGTCTTTGTGTGTGCCAGGTGCAGAGAGCATCTAGAAATTAGGCATCAACTCAGCGTTCTACTGGGAGCCTATCAGAGCTTGAGGTGTAGGGTAGATGCCCTCGAATACATTACCATGAGGGGGCCCGTCAAGCTCTCAGCTGCCCAACTCAACGCCAGAGCTAAATCCTGGGTATCAGGCAACACAGTGGCAATCTCCAAGGCAGAATGCGCTGGTCCCAAAGGAACTAGTTATTGCTGGTGACTCTATTGTCAGGGAGATGGGGAATATACTGTGTAAAAAGGATAGATGGAACAGGACCAGGGTATGTCTGCCAGAGGCAAAGTTGATGACGTTGTAAAGCACATATAATTTTTTAAGGGCACAAAAGGTGATATTGTTGTACACATTGGCACCAATGACATTAAGAGTAGGAGATCTGCAGATTTACTTAACAAGTACAGGTCAATGTTGCAAAAAAGTCGAGAGTCAGGGTTAAATTTGAAAGTGTCTGCAATTCTGCCCAGACACGATAGGAGGGAATACATGATGAGAGCCTTGTCAATCAATTTTGCCCTGGAGGGAATGTGCAAGTCTCAAGGGGTAGAATTTTTTTCAGCTTGGTCTGTGCTTGTTAACAGGAGAGACTGCTTCTACGGGGATGGGATACACTTAAATAGAAAGGGTGCAAGAATATTTGCTGATGCTATTGAGGCAGTGTTAGGTGGATCGGAAAACTGCTAGCTTGGGGGGATTCATAGACTAAAAGGTTAAAAGTAGCCGCAGACAGAGGTGAAGGTGATTCTTGTACAACTTCAATTAGAATAAGTAGCGACCTGGAGCGAGGGGTGCTGGGGGTTTCAGGGACTGATGGCAGTCATTGTGAAACAGGTGGGTATGTAGGATATATCAGGGTAACTAGGAATTGGAATAAGTGCATGTATGCTTGCATAAATACCAATGCTAGAAGTATAGTAAACAAATTTGATGAATTTGAAGTGTTGATCACGACATCAGATATTGTTGGGATATCAGAAACGAGGTGTCACGCTGATATTAGGAATGCAGAACTGGAAGTTGGGGAGTACAATGTGTACAGAATGGATAGACAGGATAGGAAGGGAGGAGGTGTCATGCTGTTAATTAAGAAAACCATAAAATCAAAAGAAGTGCATCCAGTTGATATAGATGAACAGTACACTGTTGGGTCAGTTTGGTGTGACGTAAGCACTGCGAAAGCAAAAATAAGAGTAGGAGTGTGTTATAGGCCTAATGACTCAAATGAGTACAATGAACAATTGTACAGAGAAATAGAGTGGGCTAGTAAATCAGAATGTCTTATAATGGGGAATTTTCACTTCTCAGATATTGACTGGAACTTGTGGAATGGTCACTCACACACTAGTAAGACTTTTGTGGATTTATTGGATGATTATTTTCTACAGCAGCATGTTCGAGAGTCAACCAGAAAGGGTAATACTCTTGATCTGGTTATCAGCAGTAATCATTCTTGTATTAACAATTTGCAGATAAAGGAACCACTAGGTGGCAATGATCACAGTGTACTATGTGGGATTTACTTAAAGATATAATTACCATCAGAGGTAAAGGAAAGGGTTTTTGCTTCCGTAAAGGTGAGTACAGTGGTCTCAGACAGTTTTTAAATTCTGTACAGTGGGATCAACTGACGATATTACTAACAGTAAATTCTAAGTGGGAAGCATTCAATAAATTAATCATGGAAGCTACTAAAAGTTTCATACCTATTAAGAAATATTGTTCAAGGTTTAGGCCTAAATGGTTATCAAATGAACTAATTAGACTCGTGACAGAGAAGACAAATGCATGGGATGCATATAAATTATCAAGCGACTCAGAAGCCTATGGCAGATATAAGCTAGTCTGCAATCAGGTTACAAAGGAGGTTAGGCAGACAAAGGCAGATTACGAGAAATCTTTGGCAAAGAATGCTAAGAAAAACAGAAAGGTTTTCTTTACTTATATAAACTCTAAAAGGAAGGGGATGAATCTGATTGGTCCACTTGATATCGATGGTTCAACTGTTGATGATCCTATTCAGATAGCAAACAAACTGAATGAGTATTTTGCATCTACATTCACACATGAGGAGTTATTAAGTTTTGAAAATGGCAGACGGTTATCAAATTGTAGTAGGGTGCTTAATGATTTACTAACAACCGAGAGCAAAGTGGAGGAGAAATTGTTGAAGTTAAACATAAGAAAGGCACCTGGGGTGGATGGGATCTAACCAGTTATATTAAAGGGGGTGGCAAAGCAACTAAGCAAACCTTTAGCCATAATTATGAGAGCATCCTTCGACTCAGAGGAGGTCCCCACGAACTGGAGATGTGCAAATGTATCTCCAATTCTCAAAGGGGGATCGAAGGGTGACATGAGTAATTACAGAACAGTTAGTTTAACTTCTGTTCCGGATAAAATAATGGAGTCACTGGTTAAAGATGAATTGCAGGATCATCTAGACAAAACTGCAGCAATAATTCAGACACAGCATGGGTTTGTTAAGGGAAAGTCTTGTCTGACAAATTTGATAGGATATTATGATGTGGTTACAAAGGAACTGGATGCAAAAAATAATTTTGATATCATATATTTGGATTTCATGAAAGCTTTTGACACTGTTGGGCATGGAAAACTATTGTACAAATTGGAGCAGATTGGTATTGAGGGTAAGTTGCTACAATGGATAAATGATGGTTGAGTGGGAGAAGACAGAGGGTGGTAATCAATGGGTGCTGAAGTTTAACCTTGACAAATGCAACTGAAGTTTAACCTTGACAAATGCAAAGTACTGCATATGGGTAGAAGTAACCCCAGAGAAACGTACCAACTGTTTGGCACTACACTTAAAGTGGTGGAAAATGAAAAAGACCTGGGAGTAATTGTGCAGTCAGATATGAAGTTTTCTGAGCAATGCAGACAGCCGGCTGCCAGGGCAGGTCATACGGTTTTGTCAATGATATATAGGAATTTTGCTAGCAGGGAAAAGGAGGTGATTGTCCCTCTGTATAAGGCAATGGTCAGGCCACGCCTTGATTATTGTGTACAGGTCTGGAGGCCTCATTTTAGGAAGGATGTAGATTTGCTTAAGTGTGTACAGAGAGGGGCAACAAGATTGGTGAGCGGAATGAAGGGATCCTCTTACCAAGAGAGGCTTAAGTTCTGCAAATTGCAGTGGCTGGAGACTAGGCACCTGTGCAGTGATCTGACTGAGGTGTATAAGGCCTTGAATGGGTTGAGCATACTGAATTCTTATGGGATCCTTCCACTTGTTCAGATTACGAATCTAAGGGGACATAAATTCAAATTAAGAAAAGACAGATGTAGAATAGATGTGCGGAAATTTGCCTTTAGCCAGCGGGTGGTTAATTGCTGGAACAAACTTCCATCTGTCGTTGTGGAAGTTGATGGGTTGAATAAATTTAAGGAGGAACTGGACAGGCACTTGGAGGGAATGGTGTGATTTTTTTTTTTTTTTGGCTGATGCTGCATAAGCTCATACACTTGCTTTCTTCCATCACATGCCACTACTACTACTATGCAGTGACAAAGGTACTGGATGCAACAAATAATTTTGATATTATATACTTAGAAATCAGGAAAGCTTTTGATACTGTTGCACATAAGAGACTGCTATACAAATTGGAGCAGTGTGGCATTAAGAGAAAGATGCTGCTGTGAATAAAGAGATGGTTAAGTGGGAGAAGGAAGACACTGCTCTTCGTGGACTAATGTTGTTAGTGAAGTCCCACAGCGTTCGGTGCTGGGCCATTGTGGTTTTCTGCATTTATTAATGATACTGATGATGATATATCAAGCTTAATGTCTAAGTTTGAAGATGATACCAAGGTTGACATGGTAGTTAACTACAGTAACGAAGGTATGCTGCTGCAACAAGATCTAGTAAAATTAGGCAGATGAGCTTAAAAATGGCAAATGAAGTTTAACATAGACAAATGCAAGAAACTGCATATGGGTAGCAGTAATTCCAGAATAATGTATCAAATTATACTGCACTCAGGGTAATAGAAAATGAAAAGGGCCTGGGAGTAATTGTGCAGTCTGATTATGAAGTTCTCTGAGCAATGCAGACAGGATCACAAGGGCAGACAGGCTGCTCCAGGGATTTTGTCAATGATATACAGGAATTTTGCTAGTAGAGATAAGGAGGCAATTATCTCTCTGTATCAGGCAATGGTCAGGCCACATCTTGAATACTGCTTCCAGGTATGAAGCCAAATTTTAGGAATGACATAGAACTGCTGAAGTGAGTACAAAGAAGGGCAATAAGATTGGTGAGAGGAACAAGGTGATCTTGACTGAGGTGTTTAGGGCTTTGAATGGATTGAGTAAGCTCAATGCTGATGGGATTCTTCATCTTGCTCAGACTATGCATATGAGGGGGCATAAATTCAAACTGAGGAAGGATGGTTGCTGAATAGATGTGCAGAAGTTTGCCTTCAGCAGAGATAAGGCAAACAGAAATAGTAGAGATAAGGAGTCAATTATCTCTCTGTATCAGGCAATGGTCAGGCCAAATCTTGAATACTGCTTCCAGGTATGAAGCCTCATTTAAGGAACGACATAGAACTGCTGAAGTGAGTACAAAGAAGGGCAACAAGATTGGTGAGAGGAACAAGGTGATCTTGACTGAGGTGTTTAGGGCTTTGAATGGATTGAGTAAGCTCAATGCTGATGGGATTCTTCATCTTGCTCAGACTATTTTTTTTTTTTTTTTTTTTTTTATGAGAACCCCAAACACGAGAGGTATTATAACCTATAGTACTTAGTACCGTGCTTGGGTTGGAGGTTGAGAAGACGAAAGAAGATATTTGTTGATATTGGACTTGAACTTCTGTAGATTGTAATTTTCAGGAAATACATATGAAGGAAGGTTGTTCCAGAAAACGGCAGTTGAATGAATAAATGAGGAAGATGAAAAGTTGGTTCTGTGGGTTTGAAGTTGGACAGTAAATGGATGTTGGCTGGTGGCGGCACGTGTTCGGACTGTTTTGAAAGAGAGAGCGGGAATTATAGAAGCCAATTCAGAAGAACAGTGCCCATGGAAGTATCTGTAGAAGAGGCATGCAGCAGAAGCAGCGCGTCTATGAGAAAGCGAGTGGAGAGACTCTGTTAGAGATGAATCATTAATTAACCTAACTGCCCTCTTCTGAATGGAATCAAGAAGCCTGAGAGAGGTTTTGGGGGCACCACCCCAGATGTGGGAACAATATTCCATGGCAGGGCGGATTTGCGATTTATACAGAGCGAACAGCTGTTTGGAAGAAAAGTAATGCCGAGAGTGAAAGAGAAAACCAAGTTTTTTAGATGCAGAGGAAGTAATATTTGTAATGTCCTTGTGCCAAGAGAGATTAGAAGTCAGGGTAATCCCCAAAACAGATATATCATTTTGCCTAGAAATCGGAGTGTCACTAAAGATAAGCATAGCAGCAGAAGAATCCTTTTTGCGAGATATAAGACAAGACTGAGTTTTAGAAGGATTGAAATCAACTAAATTGTCTTAGCCCCACTGGAGAATTACCTGGAGATCGGCACTTAAGGAACTGGAAGCGGATATTCGAGAAGTTGAAGCTGATTGAGCAGGGAAAGTTTCTCAAAATAGAAAGTGGAATGCAATGTGCTATAATTGGCAAAACTATGGATAAAATTTTCAGTCAATGGAAGAAGGTCATTAATATACAAGAGGAAAAGAGGGGAGGAAAGAACTGAAACTTGGGGGGCACCAGCATTAGTGAAGATGTTAGAAGACAAAGAGCCATCTATCATCACCCTCAGTGAGCATTCAGAGAGAAAACTGGATAACCAATTACAAAAAACAAACCATAAGATGGAAGCTTGTTTAGAAGACCTTTATGCCAAACACGATTGAAAGCCTTTGAGATGTCAAGAGCAACTGCTTGTGTTTCACCGAACTGTTCCATTGAATTTGTCCATAAATGGGTAACATAAGCCAGAATATCACCAGTGAATCGACACTAACGGAATCCATACTGGCGATCTTTGATCAGATGGAAGGTTTCTAGGTAGTTTAAGAGTTAGCAGTTAATTGATTTCTCCATTACTTTAGAAAGAGTAGAAGTAATTGCAATGGGACAATAATTGGATGGGAGGGATTTGTCACCCTTTTTAGGAACTGGCTGGATAAGAAATTTCCAAGCAGAAAGAAATACACCTTTGGAATAAGAAAGTGAAAAATGGCAGAAAAGAACAGGAGTAAGTTCAGGAGCACACGTTTTGAGAATAAGTGGAGAAATACCATCAGGATCTGGAGCTTTCTTAGCATCAAGATTCGTCAAAATCTTTCTGACATCATTTTGATGGAAGACCACAGGAGGCATTGAATGGAGCGTGTTGGGAATGGTGGGAGGTGTTTTACCAAGATCATTAATACATGAGTTGGAAGAAAAATGGGAGGCTAGCAGGTCAGCTTTATCCTTGGCTGAAGTGACAGCAGAACCATCTGGTTTTGACAGAGGTGAACAAGAGTTGCGCACAATAGCTTTGGCAAGAGACCAGAATACTCAGCTACCATTTGGGCAAGAAGCAAGTTTTCTACTCTTAGCCTGTTCAAAATCTAGTTTGGACTGATTAATAACTGCTTTACAATTGTTGCGAGATTTGGTATAGGCAGAAATTCAAACCGAAGAATTGGAAACAAGCCAATTACGATATGCAACATTTTTCTCCTGAACAGCCTTAGCACATTTATTGAAAAACCAAGGTTTAGATAAAGGAAGAGATTTTAAAGTGGAGTGTGGGTAAAGAATTCCATTCCTACAAGAATAATTTCACTGACACGATCTGAACAAACGTTGACATCAGAAGTTTTGAAACAGTAGTCCAACCAAGGAAAAGAAGAAAAGAAATATCGCAGGTCATCCCATTTTGCATTCTTGTAAGGCCAAACAGTATTAAACATTGTGCGTAACGGACAGTTTACTCGAACATTGTATCATAATTAATGCAACCAACGCAGTTACATTTTCGAAGAGTTAATAATGGCTGATAAGAATGAAAAAGCAACAACGTCTTAGCGCAGTACAAAGACTATAAATGTAAGAAAAAGACTGAATTTGAAAATTAAATCAGACATTTTGAAGCGAATTGATTCCAGTCAAAGACAAGCGGATATGTACCATAATTTAGGACTAGCAATTTTAACTGTAAGAACAATTATAAAAAAATAAAAAATTAATTTTAGCAGCGGGAAAGATAGCTGTTCCACTGCAAGCAACTAGGACTAGGCCAGCTATTAGGATTGAAATGGAAAGACTTTAATTTTATTGAAGATAATACAGTAAACCCCCGCGAATAGCGGGGGTTACGTTCTTGAGAAATGCTGCGAATACCGAAAACGTGAATATTTAGTTATGGCTCCCATTGTAATAAAGGGGTTCCGTTCCAAAGTATGAAATATATAAGAAAAACTAGTCTAAAATTTTGTCTATGTATGTATGTATTATATGTACCTTCATAATATGACTATGTACATAGTGAAATGCAAGCATATGGCATCGAAATGAAAATAAGAAACAATTTAATATTAAATGTAATATTTATTAGAAATTTCAAACAAATCTTTCAAACCAGCACCTTTGCTAGCTAAAACTTATCCCGCCAGTGCTATCACCAGTTTCGCTAAAGTGTTGATAAAGGAGTTTTGCCTTTTCACGAATGATGAGTGAACTTAACGAAATTTTATTTTGAGTTTGGTCTTCTATCCACAGATTTAAAGCTTTTTCCATTTTTTTCTAATTTAGCATTACGAGTTATAGAGCAAATTTTTGAAACAATTAGCGCGTTTTCATGGACACTACGGCAGATTTTTTCTTCCGATTTTTTGATTGATCGTACCGTTGACTCATTGATTTTATAATGTTTTGCCACTGAGGAGACACTTTCACCATTAGAAATTTTGTCTAATAACTCAATTTTATTTCTCTTGTTATTCGTAGCCATATTTTTGTATGGGTTAGAAAGAACTTGTCCACAATAAAGTCACTTTCTTCTGTTAACACACTCGAAAAAGTCTGTTTTACACTGCAAAACGGTAGATTTATCACTTTTGTAAGCATATCAATTTATAAATTGATAAATTTATTCAATTTATAAGCATATAAATTAAAAGCAAACGACAAAACCTTCCATGACAAGCGCATAACACATACTGAACAAGGATTAGCGAGAAACATCCACGCCCGCGATTTTTTCACCCCCCCCACCCACCCATTCAGCGCTGTTTTGACCGGGAAAGATAATTTTAGCCGTGCCCATGTTTTTTTTTTATGGCGGAAAATGTTCATGGCGCTTTAAAATTCACATTTTTTTTAGGTTTCATTTTATATTAAATCAGCGACCGCAAATACAAATACCGTGAATAGCAGGGGTTTACTGTATTCCAATGCAGAATTCAGTTGAGTTAAATATTAAAAACAAAAAGAGAGAGAGAGAGATATTAGCCAATATGATGATCTGAAGAAAACTCACCTAAAAAAAAAAGTGGAACCATTTAAAACTAGTATGGGCTGGCTGAATAGATTTAAAATCCAGGGAGAAGCAGCAAGTGCAGAAGGAGCCGAAACTTTCAAAAAAGAACTTGTTAAAATTATTGAAGAGGGGTATTATGTGTTATACTTCTCAACAAGTTTTTAACATAGATGAAGCAGGACTTTTGTGGAAACGAATGCCTAAAAGAAGAAAAAACATGCCAGGTTTCAAAGCGGCAAAGGATCGGTTGACTTTATTGTTGGGTGGTAATGCTGCGGGGGATTTAAAATTAATACCCCTTTTAGTTTATTTGGTAGAGGGCCAAAGTTCAACCCAAAATCAACATTTTTTTCTTGATTTTTCTTGATTAAATTCATCAATTAAATTAAATCAATTTAGATCAATTAAATTCATGATTTTAATTGGAATTTTAAGTTTAATTTTGATACGTAAGTAGTTACCACATAATTATATATGTATGTAATGCAGAATATTTTATATTTAGAAATATTTGAATATTAAATATTTTGACTGACATTTGTGCATCTTTTCACTACTGTTTATTATTGATTAGGAAATATATCCTATGGCACCGACCGCAACTCACAAATACATATATTACCTTATGGGAATGCGGCACTCACTCAGTGCGGATTCACTTAGCGCTCTGTTTTTACGGAAAGAATTATCAGCGTTAAGCGGGGGGGGGTCACCTGTAGTTTTTAATATTAATCATTTCAATTTTTTTTTTCCATAAATTTTTCGATGCTTCATAAAAAAATTCTTAAAATACTTTATGTGTGTTATTTTTTTATATTAAACCTTATATTGTGATAGCAAATTTTAAAAAATTAACAAAAACTGCTTTCATACACTGTGATTCCAAACTTTTATGTGGGAGTATATATAAATAATGTTTTTTCCCTCAAAGTATAAATATCTCATCTGGAGCCCTCAATCTTTGCTAGCAATCTTCATATAATGTGCTTGAATACTGCATTAGTTCAAATTAAATAGTAATTCCCTATCAGAATAGAAAAATATTCTTTATTTTAAGTTATTGTTGTTGTTAGGTTTAAAGTACATTGGTAAAATTCACGAATAACTCATGGAGGAAAATCTAATGCTCCGCACCTGAGATTGGCTAGTCTATTCAATTCTTCAGCTGAAGAGGCCTTTAGAAATTCAAGCCTACGATGAGACTCAAAACCTAGAGCACTCCAAATGAATGACAAGTGTGAACCAACTATACTTTCACAAAGGACATTTTTGAATTCTACAATAATAGCAGATACGTCACAGTTTAATCTAAGCTCTGGAATCAGTCAAAGATAACCAGGACTGGGTTTTCCTTTAATACTTTGTGTTCTCGTTATTTAAGGAACCAACAATAAATTCCTCACACACTTTATACAAAATATTGATTAAAAAAACTACCTACCAATTCAAGAAGGGCATTCTGCCAGATACGGAACAACATGAGGTAAGTTTTATCACGGGCTCCAAATGATGTAAAAAAATGTTTTTCTGTGTCTGTACAAATCTGGATAGCATTTGGAATAACTCGTGCTGTTTTTTCTTTTGTCATACTAGTTACATCTTTACAGCGAATTAAAACCTGAAAAAGATAATAAGAATACTGATATATTTATAGGAAAAAAAGTTCCACCTGGTGTGGTGGAAGTGGATAATTTAATTATATTTACTGAAAAAAGAAACAGACAAACTGTTAAAGGGGATCAACAAATCAGACAAGTAAGTTGTTTTTAGCTAAAGCTGATAACTTCAGGAAGTAAACTTACACTAAAACATAATATTTCCATACAGAGAAATAGAGTGGGTCAGTAAATCCGAATGTCTTATAAAGGGGATTTCAACTTTCTAGATATTGACAGGAACTTGTGGGTTGGTCAATCACACACTACTAAGACTTTTGCAGATTTACTAGATAACTGCTGAAGAGGAAAAAAGAGGAAGCAATACTCTTGATTTGCTTCTTCAAATAGGCCTCTGGGGTTGGGAATGTTCATAATGACTGCACGATCCTACACCAACCATTATAAACTTTTATTAAAGAAAAAAAGAAAAGGCTCAAGCTAATGGGAGTGCTGTGGTTCAGGGGAGAACTGAGGGGGGCAGTTGCCCTCTGAATCACAGTCTATTAAAATGCACTGTTTGCTTGATGTTTGCGGAGCAGTCGGGTACGGGACATGATACTGCCAAGGGGGATGTCTTTGTGTGTGCACGATGTAAGGAGTGCAAGGAAATCAGGCGACAACTCAGCATTGTTATGGGCCTTTATGAGACCTTGAAGGACAGGGTGGATGCCCTCGAAGGAAATAAATTGAGGGGCCCATCAAGCTCTCAGCTGCCCACATCAACGCCAGAGCTTGCACTTGGTCATCAGGCAACACAGGGGCAGCCCCCTAGGCAGAATGCGCTGGTCCCACAGGAACTAGTAGTTGTTGGTGACTCTATTGTCAGGGAAACGGGGAACATGCTTTGTAAAAAGGATAGGTGGAATAGGACCAGGGTATGTCTGCCAGGGGCAAAGGTTGATGACGTTGTAGAGCGGATATCATCTTTTAAGGGCACAAAAGGTGATATAGTTGTACACGTTGGCACTAATGATATTAAGAGTAGGAGACCGGCGGAATTACTTAGCAAGTACAGGTCACTGTTGAAAAAAAGCCGTGAATTAGGGTTGAACTTGAAAGTGTCTGCAATTCTGCCCAGACACGATAGGAGGGAGTATATGATGAGAGCCTTGTCGATCAATTCGGCTCTGGAGGGATTGTACAAGGCTCAAGGGGTAGAATTTTTTTCAGCCTGGACTGTACTTGTTAACAGGAGAGATTGCTTCTACAGGGATGGGATACACTTAAATAGAAAGGGTGCAAGAATTTTTGCTGATGCTGTCGAGGCAGTGTTAGGTGGGTCGGAAAACTGCTAGTTGGGGGGGGATACAAGGACTAATAGATTAACAGTAGCCACTGGCAGAGGTGGAAGTGATTCTTGCACTGCTTCTATTCAAATGAGCAGAAGTCTGAAAAACAAGATGCAGGATATTTCAGAGACTGCTGGTAGTCATTGCGTTACAAGTAAACACATGGGTTATGTTAGGGTAGCTAAGAATAGAAACAGGTGCATGTATACCTGCGTGTACACCAATGCTAGGAGTTTGGTAAATAAATTTGATGAATTTGAGGTATTGCTCAAAACATCAAAGGCAGATATTGTTGGGATATCAGAGACGTGGTGTCACACAGATATAAGTAATGCGGAACTGGAATTTGGGGAATACAATGTATATAGAAAGGATAGACAGGACAGGAGGGGAGGAGGGGTTATGCTATTAATTAAGAAACACATAAAGTCAAAGGAAGTGAAGCCAGTTGACATCGATGGACAGGGCAGTGTCGAGTCAGTTTGGTGTGACATAAGCATAGGGAAATCAAAATTGAGAGTAGGAGTGTGCTATAGGCCTAACGACTCTGATGAGTATAATAATATATTGTGCAGGGAAATAGAGTGGGCCAGTAAATCAGAGAGTCTTATAATGGGGGATTTTAATTTCCCAGATATTGATTGGAATTTGTGGGTTGGTCACTCGCACACTAGCAAGGCTTTTGTGGATTTATTGGATGATTGTTTTCTACATCAGCATGTTCGTGAGGCAACAAGAGGGAGCAATACTCTTGATCTGATTATCAGTAGTGATTCTTCATGCATTAAGAACCTGCAGATAAATGAACCACTAGGTGGCAGTGATCACAGTGTGTTGAAGTGGGATTTACTCAAGGAGGTAACTACCATCAGAGGTAAAGGGAAGGGTTTTTGTTTTCGTAAAGGCGACTATGATGGTCTGAGACAGTATTTAAATTCTATACAGTGGGACCAACTGATGATGTTACCAACAGCAAACTCAAAATGGGAAGCATTCAAGGAACTAATCTTGGTGGCTACCAGGCTTTACATACCAACTAAGAAATACTGTTCAAGGTTTAGGCCTAAATGGTTGTCAGATGGACTAATGAGACATGTGGCAGAGAAGAAAAATGCATGGGATACATACAAATTAATGGGTGACATGGAAGCCTATGATAGATATAAGTTGGTCTGTAACCAAGTCACAAAGGAGATTAGGCAGGCAAAGGCAGACTACGAAAAATCCTTGGCAAAGGATGCAAAGAAAAACAGAAAGGAGTTCTTTACATACTTGAACTCGAGAAGGAAAGGGATGAATCAGATTGGTCCACTGGATATTGATGGTTCAACAGTTGAGGATCCTGCTCAGGTGGCTAACAATCTAAACGAGTATTTTGCATCTACATTCACGCATGAGGAGTTATTCAGGAAGGAGAATGATGTAGGTAAAGTAAACATTGGCAGTGAGCTGGATGATTTTGTAATAACTGAGAGGAAAGTGGAGGAGAGATTGTTGAGGATAAACATAAAAAAGGCACCTGGGGTGGATGGGATCTATCCAGTTATATTAAAGGAGGCAGCAAAGGAAGTATGCAAACCCCTAGCCATAATTATGAGAGCTTCTTTGGACTCAGGGGAGGTACCCATAGACTGGAGATGTGCAAATGTAACCCCAATTCACAAAGGAGGATCAAAGGCTGACACAAGTAATTATAGACCTGTTAGTTTAACTTCTGTTCCAGGTAAATTAATGGAGGCACTGGTTAAAGAAGCACTGCAGGATCATCTAGACAAGAATTCAGTTATAGCTCAGACGCAGCATGGTTTTGTTAAGGGCAGGTCTTGCCTGACCAATTTGATTGGATACTATGATGTAGTCACAAAAGAACTGGATGCAGGGAATAACTTTGATATTATATATTTGGATCTTAGAAAGGCTTTTGATACTGTTGCACATGGAAGACTGCTGCACAAATTGGAGCAGTGTGGCATTGGAGGCAAATTGCTGATATGGATAAGGGGATGGTTGAGTGGCAGAAGACAGAGAGTGGTAATCAATGGACACTGCTCAACGTGGACTAATGTTATTAGTGGAGTTCCTCAGGGTTCAGTGTTGGGTCCGTTGTTCTTTTCGGTGTTTATGAATGATATTGATGATGGGATATCAAGTTTAATGTCTAAGTTTGCAGATGATACAAAGGTTGGCAGGGTCGTTAAGGACACTACTGACGCTATGCTGCTGCAACAGGATCTGGAAAGGTTGAACAGATGGGCTGAGAGGTGGCAAATGAAGTTTAACATTGACAAATGTAAAGTACTACATATGGGTAACAGTAACCCCAGAGCAATGTATCAACTCTGCGGTACTACACTGACAGTGGTGGAGAATGAAAAGGACCTGGGGGTAATTGTGCAGGCAGATATGAAGTTCTCTGAGCAGTGCAGACGAGCTGCAAGAGTAGCTCATGGTGTCTTGTCAATGATATACAGGAATTTTTCTAGCAGGGATAAGGAGGTGATTATTCCCTTGTATAAGGCAATGGTTAGACCACATCTTGAGTACTGGATACAGGTCTGGAGGCCTCATTTCAAGAAGGATGTAGAGCTGCTGGAACGGGTACAGAGAAGGGCAACAAGATTAGTAAATGGAACAAAGGGTTGCTCTTACGAAGAAAGGCTTAAGTTTTGCAAATTACAGAGTCTGGAGACTAGGCACCGGCGAGGTGATCTGATAGAGGTGTATAAGGCTTTGAATGGTTTGAGCATGCTCAATGCCAATGGGATTCTTCATCTTTCTCAGAATAATCACCTCAGAGGGCATAAATTCAAATTGAGGAAGGACGGATGTCGGATAGATGTGCGGAAATTTGCCTTTGGCCAGCGGGTGGTTGGTTGGTGGAACCGACTTCCATCACTTGTTGTTGAAGTTGATAGCCTAAACAAATTTAAAGCTCAACTGGACAGGTATTTCGAACGAACGGAGGGGTGAAATGGGAGAGGGTTTTTTTTTTTTTTTTTTTTTGGCTGATGCTGAATAAGCTTGCTTTCTTGCATCATATGCCTCTACTAATGCTAATGCTAATGCTAAAAATATATAAATTAAGAGGTGTTAAGATAATAATAAAAATATGAAATAAAATAAGTAAAATGAATAGTACAATTACACTGGATAAAACTAATAAAATAAGATACCTGTCTGTACAATAAAATACAATAAAATAAAACAATGCATAAAAAAAAATAATAAATAAAAAGGATAAAACACCAAAGCTTTCAGAGGCATCTGCCTCCTTTTTTCAACAGTGAAGCTTAATGTACAGTACATCCTTAAATATCAGCAGGCTCACGGTTTACAGCACGTGCTTCTACAGGAGCATGGGCAGTATTCTCCATATGCGCACTGGAACTGGAAATGGCTTGGGAGCGTCTCAGGTGGAACTGTTCATTCCGTCCACAAACCACAGCTTTGAAGAGGGAATGAATGCGAACTCCCCTGTCTCTATTAATAGTGTTACTCTCAGAGGAGCAAATTCGCAAGTTTTTGAGCCAATTGCGGTCCCAAAATGTGTGTGACCAGTTGACGATAACAGCTTCGTCAGGAGAGATTTGATGGTTCTCCTCCCAAAAATGCTCCACCACAGCAGACATCCCATAATCCATGGAGTTTATCATACTGATAAGCTCCCCCATATGATCTTTAAACCGATGCTTTGTTTCAACTACATAACATTCCCCACAATCCGGGCATTTTTATCTCATATACGACCCAACTTACACATTCCACAGGTATGGGGTCCCTAACGTTTGACACAACAATTGTGTACAACCTCCACCCTGGTAGCTGCACACAGCATGTCTGGCAATTGTCTCTATATCTGAACACAGTATTCCAAGTGTGGTCTAATAATAGCCTTATACAATAGGATTATAACATCCTTATCTCTACTAGCGATTGTTTGATAAATTATCAATAGAACACCATGGGCCTTCCTTGCAACCAATCTACAATGCTTGGAGAACTTCATATCTGACCCACATCCCTTTCCTCCACTACTGGCTTTAGTTCAACTCCTCCAAGTGTATAAGTTATTTTGGGGTTACTGTTCCCCAGGTGTAATATCTTACAATTTGCTGAATTAAAGCATAGCTGCCATTTTTCTGACCATCTCTGAAGTTTATCTAGGTCATTCCGAAGAAGCTCTGCATGGCGGCAATCATTAACTACTCTACCAATCTTTACATCATCTGCAAATTTAGATATCATGCCCTCTATCCCTTCATCGATGTCATTTATGAAAATCAAAAACAACAATGGTCCTAATACTGATCCCTGGGGAACCCCACTTCTTACATCACCCCAACTGAGGATTAACCATTCATCACAACCCTCTGCCTCCTACCCTGAAGCTACTCTGCGATCCATCTAATGATTTTCCTTGTGATTCCAACCTGTTCCAGCTTATAAAGTTACCATACATGTGAGCCAAATGCTTTGCTGAAATCCAAATAAACAATGTCAGAATTATTCCATAAGTCCAGCTCTTGAATGACCCTGCAAAATAGCTAACCAGATTAGTTAAACATGATTTTCCCTTTACAAAACCATGCTGGGTATCCTTCAGAATTCCATTTCTGTCTATGTGATCCAAAATTCCATCTCTGATCATAGTGTCCATGATTTTCCATACTACTCAAGTTAGATTAACTGGTACGTAATTTACCACTTTACTCTTGAGAACCGTCCTTATGTACTAGAGATACATTGGCACTTTTCCAATCCAACGGAATCACTCCCGAGTCCAGTGACGCTCTCATAATTAGCTTCAATGGTTCAATGCACTCACTTGCCACCTCTCTTAAGATTATAGGGTAAATGCTATCAACCTCAGGAACTTTACTGGCATGTAAGCTTGAAAGTTTTTTCATTAAATAAAGATGTGAAATTTCAACATCATTAATTAAATTTTTTTCAATTTCACTCCCAGAATTTCTCATTGACACGAAGGGTTTTTCTTCTGTAAATATCGATGTAGAGTAACTGTTGAGTTCATCTGCAACATCAGCTGGGGCAGTAACTGTTGAGTTCATCTGCAACATCAGCTGGGGCAGTAACTGTTGAGTTCATCTGCAACATCAGCTGGGGCAGTAACTGTTGAGTTCATCTGCAACATCAGTTGGGGTAGTAACTGTTGAGTTCATCTGCAACATCAGTTGGGGTAGTAACTGTTAAGTTCATCTGCAACATCAGCTGGGGTATATAATACTATATTGTCCTTCTCTTTTTTCCATTTATATATGTGAAGAATTCCTTATCCCCTTCTTTTGGGTTTCTTGCTCTCTTTGCCAGCGATTTCTCATAATCGGCGTTTGCCAGCCACGCCTTTTCAGTGGCATTATTACAGATCAATTTGTAGCTATTATAGGCTTCAGTACTTTTTATTGCTCTCTCACTTTTCCATGCCGTTTTTTCTGCTCAAGTATTTTTTTTTTTTTTTTTATGAAAATCCCAAACATAAGAGGTATTAGAACCTATAGTACTTAATACCATGCTTGGGTTGGAGGTTGAGAAGATGAGAGAAGATATTTGTTGACATTGGACTTGAACTTCTGCAGACTGTAATTTTCAGGAAAGATATATGAAGGAAGGTTGTTCCAGAAAATGGCGGTTGAATAAATAAACGAGGAAGATGAAAAGTTGGTTCTGTGAGTTTGACGTTGGACAGTAAATGGATGTTAGCTGGTGGCAGCATGTGTTCAGACTGTTTTGAAAGAGAGAGCGGGAATTATAGAAGCCAATTCAGAAGAACAGTGCCCATGGAAGTATCTGTAAAAAAGGCATGCAGCAGTAACAGTACGTCTATGAGACAGAGAGTGGAGAGACTCTGTTAGAGATGAGTTATTAATTAATCTAACTGCCCTCTTCTGAATGGAATCTAGAAGACTGAGAGAGGTTTTGGGGGCACTGCTCCAGATGTGGAAACAATATTCCATGGCAGGGCGGATTTGCAATTTGTACAGAGTGAACAGCTGTTTGGAAGAAAAGTAACGCCAAGAACGAAAGAGAAAACCAAGTTTTTTAGATGCAGAGGAAGCAATATTTGTAATGTGCTTGTGCCAAGAGAGAGATTAGAAGTCAGGGTAATCCCCAAAAGAGATATATCAACTTGCCTAGAAATCGGGGTGTCACCAAATATAAGCATAGGAGCAGAAGAATCCTTTTTACGAGATATAAGATAAGACTGAGTGTTAGAATGATTGAAATCAACTAAATTATCTTTGCCCCACTGGAGAAATACCTGGAGATCGGCATTTAAGGAATTGGTAGCGGTCATTTGAGAAGTTGAAGTTGATTGAGCAGGGCAAGGTTTCTCAAAATGGAAAGTGGAATGCAATGTGCTATCATCAGCAAAACTATGGATAGGATTTCCAGTCAATGGAAGAAGGTCATTAATATACAAGAGAAAAAGAGTGGGGGAAAGAACTGAACCTTGGTGAACACCAGCATTAGTGGAGAACTTAGAAGACAGAGAGCCATCAACCATCACCCTCAGTGAGCGATCAGAGAGAAAATTGGATAACCAATTACAAAGAACAGTTGGCAAACCATAAGATGGATTTTTGTTTAGAAGATCTTTATGCTAAACACGATCAAAAGCCTTTGAGATGTCTAGAGAAACTGCCTGTTACACTGAACTTTTCCACTGAATTTGTCCATAAATGGGTAACATAAGCCAGGATATCACCAGTGGATCGACATTGACGGAATCCATACTGGCGATCATTGAGCTGATGGAAAGTTCCTAAGTGGTTTAAGAGTTGGCAGTTAATTGATTTTTCCATTACTTAAGAAAGAGTAGAAGTAATTGCAATGGGACAATAATTAAATGGGAGGGATTTGTCAGACTTTTTAGGAACTGGCTGGATACGAACAAATTTCCAAGCAGAAGGAAAAACACTTTTGCAATAAGAAAGTGAAAAAAGGCAGCAAAGAACAGGAGTAAGTTCGGGAGCACACATTTTGAGAACAAGTGGAGAAATACCATCAGGACCTGGAGCTTTCTTAGCATCAAGATTCGTCAAAATCCTTCTGACATTCTTTTAACAGAAGACCACAGGAGGCACTGAATGGAGCATGTTGGGAATGGTTGCAGGAGTTTTACCAAGATCATTAATAAACGAGTTGGAAGAAAAATGGGATAACAGCAGGTCAGCTTTATCCTTGGCTGAAGAGACAACAGAACCATCTGGTTTTGACAAAGGTGGGAGCAGAGATGGGCAAAAGTTGTGGCCAATTGCTTTTGCAAAAGATCAGAATGCTCAGTTCCCATTAGGGCAAGAAGCAAGTTTTCTATTCTTAGCCTGTTCAAAATCAAGTTTGGACTGATTAATAACTGCTTAACAATTGTTGCGAGCTTTGGTGTAGACAGAAAATGAAACTGAAGAATTGGAAACAAGCCAATTACGATACGAAACATTCTTCTCCTGAACGGCCTTAGCACATTTATTGGAAAACCACGGTTTAGATAAAGGACGAGATTTTAAAGTAAAATGTGGAATAAAGGATTCCATTCAAAGGAATGGAATCCTTTATTCCATTCAAAGAATAATTTCACTGATACGATCTGAACAAACGTTGACATCAGAAGTTTTGAAACAGTAGTCCGACCAAGAAAAAGAAGAAAAGAAATCTCATAGGTCATTCAATTTTGCATTCTTGTAATGCCAAACAACACGATGTTGGGAATTGCCATGAGATAAAGGCTCTATTGGAGAAGTGACAATCACCAACTTGTGGTCTGAGGTGCCTAAAGGACCATTCACTTCGACCGTGTACTTAGAAGGGTTGTTTGGGAGAAAAAGATCAAGCATGTTGGCTTTATGGTTAGGATTGTCCGGTATTCTTGTAGGTAAATGAACAATCTATGGAAGGTCGTTAGTAATTGCAAAAGCCTCAGCATCTTGATCAGCTGGGTCGGTGTAACTAGAAAACGGAAGCCAGCTGGAGTTGTGAACATTAAAATCACCAAGGAAAATTATCTCACTGTTAGGAAAGTTGGACTGGAGAAAGTCAAATTGTAAAGTGAGGAAGTCAAACAGCTCCAAGTGATTAGTGGAGCTGGGAGAACGGTAGGGAAAACCAGATGAATTTGAGACAATGAGGTAGAGAGATTTTAAGCCAAAGAAGATCGAAAAGAGGAGATTTCAAATTACTAAGTCTATGACAGGGAATATCGGAACAGACATATGCCTAAGTACCACCTCTGAGGTGAAAGGAATCATACAGTGAATAGTTTGGGCAACTGAGATGAACAGTAGTTGAATCAACCGATAACTGAGATTCTGTCAGAAAAAGTACATGGGATTTGGCAGACTGCAAGTGGAAATGGACATCGTTGAAATTAGAAATGAGACCACGTATATTCGTGAAATGAACTAGGAAGTGTTTGGGAGGTTTAGATCTTTTCACAGATAAGCTTGCTCTATTAGTTTGACAATTCATGATATATTCAATAGTAAGAAAATGTGGGGCGGTACATGCTGTATGAAGTAATGAAGTTTTTGGATATGGTATACACATGGTAAGAATATACCCAGATTCTTTACATAACGTGGCCTCAATAATGCCCCCGCAAAACACTACTTGGACTCCCCCCCCACCAGTTACTATCTGGCAGAGTAGAGGTAGCAAAATTATACACTAGCTGATCCAGAAGCATCCTAAAGAGTTTCCAATAGGTTCGGTTCGGTGTACTAACTAGAGGCCAGCCTGCGAATAGCATTTTAGAGCTGTACCCTCAAATGTAAAGAAGTTGGATCTCGCCATGATGTCCATTATAACCTCAAAAGTCATCAATCATACTACATGATGGAAGAGATGGGGTGGAGTTGATCGGAACTTAGCCCTGGAGAATAAACATGGGTTCTACCACTTCAAGCCTCCAATAAGCAAAGTGGTGGTATTGCACCGGTTGATGAAAGTCATCTACCACCTAGTATTGCCTGGTAACACACAGGGTCAGCATTCCTCCATGTGTTGTGGGCGCCACACCTTGACCCCTGCTTACGTTGGTTCACACCTGGGTGGTCATCCACAGTGTACTTGCGGGTTGTACCGAGGATTAATAACAGTCCCACCATCATGAAGGTGCTAGCAGAGGATTTGGCTGTCACACACTGTCCGAACTTCGTCGTAATTGGGTGCACTTGACTTGAGTGTCACCCGAATATCAGTTCCATCAGTGTTTTAGACTCCCAGGTAGCAAGTACAGCTTGTCTGGCCTATCTGAGAGAATGTCTGTGACAACCTCAAGGACCAATTTGGCAACTTTATTATTCATCCAACTTGAAATCCTCCTCGTGGAGTATTTTTTTAATGGTATATATGCATTCAAGGCTTCTGTGATTAATGTTTTAAAGGTATACAATAATTCAACTATATTTCCTCTCTGTGAGATATCTACCCAATTAATAGAGGCCATGTAGCACCTTAAGGCATTGTAATTTTTCCCTGAAATTATAACCCATTCCTTTGCCTTTAACTACTGCTACCTCTCTCTTCATCGTCCACTGTAAAACTCCGTGATCACTTCCTGCTACCGGTTCCTATATTGTCAGCCCTATTATGTCATCTGGTTCATGGGTGATGATTAGGTCTAGTGCATTCTTTTCTCTAGTACTTTCCCTGACATGTTGATACAAATAACAATCATCTAGTTGATTTAAAAATTTTGTTCCATATGTGGAGTTTACTTCCCATTTGCTCCAATCAATTAGAACCAACTTGAAATCACCCATAATAAGATATTCACACTTACTTGACCATTCCATTTGCATATAGAAGCTCTCATCATAATCTTCACAATCACCTGGCTGTAGATTACTCCCACTTTCATTATACCTTTGATTCCAACTATTTCACACCTATACTAGCATAAGAAATTACAGATTCTATACTAGCATGCAAAATGTTTGAATTTGGGAAAGCTTGCGCAGTGCTCAGGCTACTCAAGCATGACCCCACCACTCCTTCTATCTTCCCTGTCCTTCCTAAATACATTATACATACCATACTGAATCTCATCATCCCTTATCTCTGGGTGGCACCACGTTTCTGTAAACTCTATTATGTCAGCGCTACTTGTCCTAACCAGCAGTTTCAATTCACTCATTTTATCAACGACACTTCTGACATTACTGTATAAACAATTAAAACAATGTTCTTTATAGTTAACTGACACACACCCTGACACACCCCTTAAAGTTATTTAAGCTCACTTCCCTGGAATTTGCTACCCACTCATTTGAAATGCTTTTGCCTTCAGAACATCTTGCTACTATGTTCTGTTGTGTTACTCTTGAGGTATGTGCAAGAGTTAATTTGACCAATACTATAAAAAAAAACTCATATCCATATTAACCTTGTCTCGGCCCCCCAAACTAGCAGTTTCCCTGAACCTTTAAGGTATCCTCGATAATACTGGCAAAAACCTTTGCACTACCTTTGTTTAAATGTATCCTATCTCTACAAAACAGATTCCTTCTACCTACAAGTGCAGGCCAAGCTGATAGAAATTTCCACCCAAAAGCCTTGCAGAGTCCTTCAAGTCTTGAGTTAATTCAATAGGCTTTCAGCATATAATCCCTCCTATTGCACCTGGGCAGAACTGCAGACACATAGACATTGTGACCTAACTTGCAACATATCTTCAGCATGGTCCTATATTTGTCTAACAAATCGTCAGATCGTGTATGCTTAATGTCATTAGTCCCCACATGAATAATAATATTCTCTTTTCTCCCTTAAAATCTGACAGTCTATTGGTGACATCATTAATGGTTGCTCCCGGCAGACATACCCTGGTTCTAGTCCACCTATCCTTATTACAAAATATATTTCCTGTTTCATGACAATGGAGTCTCCTAATAGAACTAAGTCATTTTGAACCAGAGTAGTTTGCATTTCATTATTCTGTTCTGGGGGCCCAAATTGGGAGTGTATCACTTAATAGGTTGCTAGAGTCTTGAGTCCCTGACAAGCTCCCAGTTACATTATTCTTGTTTTTTCAGCGACTCAAATTGTTCTGGCAATGCACCAAATTGTAACTTAAGATTGGTGCACTCCTTACAATGGTGACAAAGAAAAGAATCTCCAAGTGATAGTGCGACTCCTGCACATCTTTTACTTATTACAAGGATAGCTTACCATAGTCTGTAAATTATCTACTTACCATAGTCTGTAAATATCTGAAATTTGGGCCTGAGTAGCACAAATTTCAGATATTTACAGACTATGGTAAGTAGGTAAGTTTGATAGAGTGGGCCACAGTCAAATATAATGTCAGGAATGTGAATGTGACCTGTAAGTTTTTATGTAATTTGAGCAGCAAGCAATTAACTAAAGAACAAGAGGGGATTTTAAAACTTGGTACAAAGTTTGCGGAGATCCCTCCAAATATGCCAATAGCGGAAGTGGCTATGGGCATCGAAAGAGCTGTGAGTAAATTACCTGTGGTCGTAGGTAACGAGATCCGTCCGTACAAGAACCTCGGCGATTTTAAGTCAGGCTCAGGTAGCTCCCTCCAATCGTAGCATTAGTCAGAGGAAGGCACTTAAGGACAAGATGATAGCATTGTGGTTTTGCCCGTGAGTAAAGGAAGGTCAATGGTGATCCTTGACAAAGAAGAAGAATATAGTAACAAATCCTTGGAACTGTTGAATGATAGAACAAGATACAGGTTTACTCGTAGGCTTTCTTTACTTTCGTCGACTGCAGTTATAGTGCAGACACAACATGGGTTTGTTAAGGGGAAATCTTGCCCAATCAATCTGATTGAATACTACGATGTGGTCACAAAGGAATTGGATGCAAAAAATAATATTGATATCATATACTTAGCACTATATAGCATTAGTCAGAGGAAGGCGCTTAAGGAGCTTAGACAAGACGATAGCATTGTAGTTTTGCCCGTGGGTAAAGGAAGGTCAATGGTGATCCGTGACAAAGAAGAGTATAGTAACAAAGCCTTGGAACTGTTGAATGATAGAACAAGATACAGGTTTACTCGTAGGAATCCATTGGTGGGATTCGAAAGGCAGGTAAACAAGACTTTAACAAGGTTGGTTGAAGGCTGAGAGGATTTCTAAAGATGTTTACTGGACACTGCATGCCATGGGATGCCAACTACCTAGGTTCTATGGCCTACCAAAGATTCATAAGGCGAGGGTTCTGCTTAGGCCGACTGTGTGTTTATAGGCAACCCTAAACATTCTTTGTCCAGGTTCTTAGCCAGACTAATTTCTCCTATCGTTGGATTTTTTTTTTTTTTTTGTTATTTTTTTGGTTTTTAGGAGCATTAGCAACTAAGGCCATATTGCTCCGGGATATGCGGTGGTCATTTCGTGACCTTTCCGCATCCTCCGTATTTGGTGGTGACGGGCTCGAACCCCGGTCTAATCAAGAAGCGTGTGCTACGCACTGCTGCTCCTTCCCACCTGGCTACGGAGGCGCCTCCTATCGTTGGACATTCTGATTTTACTACCAGGGATAGTGGAGACTTTGTATGATTTGTAAGGGATCGGGTTACAGAAGAGGGCGAGACCATGGTGTCATTTGATGGGTATACCTGTTTACATGTATTCCTATCGACCATGGGGTGAAATGTGCATGTGTGGCATTAGAGAAAGATGGCACCCAAAGGAATAGGACTAAATTAAGAGTGGAGGATATTTGTAGTGGGGTGGAGCTGTGTCTCTCGAGTACCACCATCGTATTTCAAACTATAATGTATAAGCAGGTTCACAGTGCAGTGATGGGCTCCCCCATTAGTGCTGTCATAGCAAATTTAGCTATGGAGGAGCTCGAGTCCAGGATTTTTGATGGGCCTGTTCTCCTCATGCATGCATGGAAACGATGCGTCGAAGATACATTTGCAATTATTCAGAAGGGGGAGAGAGAGAGAGAGGATGAGGTGCTTGGTTTCCTCAAAAGCTTCTCCCTATTTATTCAGTTCATTTCGGAGGTGGAAGCAGAGGGTACCCTCCCTTTCCTTAATGTGTTGGTACATTGGGGGGGCCCTAGAGTGAAAAGCAGTGTGTATAGGAAACAATTGTGCCGCGGCCAATAGACATTACTATGCGGCACAAGCCAACCATCACAAGAACAGCTTCATTAGGGCATTACTGGATAGGGGTGGGTCCCATTACAGCACATAATTGGGGCAGATGTAAACTGCCGCTCACCAGCCTGGCACAGTCTGACCCCAGACAGGAGAGGTACCAGAAATGGACAGATTTTAGAGGACTTTCTCTCGAACTCTCGGTTCACTATCCTGAACAGACCACACCAGATGCCTACATTTTGTAATACCCTGTGGGAGGCGACTATTGATGTCACGTTGTCCACGGGAAACCTTGCAGGTTACATTGATGAGTGGATCGTCAGAGACTCGTGGACGACTTCCGACCACAGGGTGATTACCTGCCAAATCAGAAGATCATTAAACAGGCTACTGATACCTAAACAAACACTAAATCGCTTCGCCATCCGCTGGGTGAACTGGGAAAGGTTCAGAGAGGTCTTAATGCCTGCTGCGGCCCAACACATGGAAACAACAGACCAAAATGGGGACCCAGACGAGAATCAAAAGAGGGTAACGGAAATAATACTTGCGGCGAGTGAAGCATCAATGAAGAGGAGAAATCCCAAACCGGGAGCAGTCCCGTGGTGGACTCACGAGATCCAGCAACTCAGAAGGGAGACCATGAGAAGAAGAAAATTCTTTCAACGGGCAAGACGCACATGGCCTGCTGCTGAGGTACAGATACTAAAGGAGCGCTATAGAGAAGCAAGAAACAGATATACGGATGCGATAAACAAGAGCAAACAAAGAGCCTGGGAAAACTTGGCAGGCATAACAGGAAATAATGAGCCATGGGGGGTAGTCTATAGGATAATCACAAACAAACTCCCCAGGGGGGAAGTTATTTCTACCACATTGACACCACAGGGGAGCCAAACCACCACATGGCAACAGTCAATCACAAATATTCTGGGCACTATTTTCCCGGAGACTGCCATGCCTACTTCACCTGAACAGCATAGAATATGCCAAGAAAATGACATATACACCACTGACTCCCGTGAACCACCGTTCACGCTAGAAGACATCAAATCCGCGGCAAATCACGTAAGAAATAATAAGTGCCCAGGCCTCGATTATCTCGAACCGGAAATTATCAAAAAAGTAACGGATCTGACCCCCGAACTCCTCCTAAATCTGTTTAATAACTGTTTGCATCAAGGCATCTTCCCAAGAAACTGGAAGACTGCGGGACTGAAGCTGATCCCAAAAACACCCACGAAGCCTCCACAACAGCCAACCACCTACAGACCAATAGCTTTGCTACCAGTGATCAGCAAACTATTTGAGAGAATGCTATATGCCCGAATTGACACACATTACAAGAGTGCTGAACTGCACATGTCTACCCAGTTCGGCTTTAAGCCCGAGTCTTCGACAGTAGAGGCACTTAGACATCTGCTGTACGGTGTGACCAGTTCCAACAGTAAATACTACCTAATCATCTCCATAGATTTTGCCGGGGCTTTCGACACCATTTGGTGGCCAAGTGTCCTGGCAAGGTTAAGGCGGGCCAACCTTCCCTGCAATTTGTATCTCACTATCAAGTCTTACCTTACCGACAGGAGTATTAGTGTCGTGGCACCCTATGGTAGGGTAAACCGCAGTGTCTGCAGGGGTTGCCCCCAGGGTTCTGTCCTGGGGCCGCTGTTGTGGAACATTGTCTTGGATGAGTTCCTGGCCATGGACCTTGGTGACGTCCAAACCCAAGCTTTTGCCGACAACTTAATCTTGAAAATTGCTGCCGACAGTAGAACCCAGTTGGAGGTAAAAGCAAACCATGCCATCAAGATACTACAGGACTAGACCACCTTACACTGCCTAAAAATCTCACCAACTAAGACATCCTCAATCTTACTGAAAGGCACCCTTGACCTGCACAGGCCACCTCAAATAAAGGTGAACAACACCACAGTGAAAGTCCAAAGCCAGCTTAAGTACCTGGGGGTGATATTAGATTGTAATCTTTCCTTCAAGCAGCATCTCACACATCTAAGAACAAAGATAAGGAAGTACTCTGCACTGTTAGCACGTGTGGTCCGTCGTGACTGGGGACTTAAACGTCGCATACTCTCCTTATATTATAAAACGACATTCCTACCAGCTATAACATATGCCTCTGCGGTTTGGTATCACAAGGCATCAACCGCCGCAAATAGACGCATAATCGACTCAATCCATAGAACTATCCTGTTAACCATTACCAGAGCCTGCAGCACCACTAGCACTGTTGCCCTACAGGTCTTGGCCGGAGCCCTTCCCCTTGACCTGGACATCATACGTACTGGAATAGCCTATTATATAAACAAAGGAATGCCTTGCACCCACCTAGACTACACAGTGGATAACAATGCAACCCACAAGGCTGAAAAGAACAGGCTGCAGAAATACTTAAAAGAAACCTGGCAATACCGCTGGACAAACACAACAAAAGGGAATATCACCAAAAAGTTCATCCCGGACGTAGACAGAGTTTACCCCATTCTTCCAAACTGGCTGCAACCCGGACTTTACACGACTTACCTCCTTACGGGGCACGGGGCTTTCAATGCAAAGCTTACAGCATTGGGAATAGTGGAGGATCCACGTTGTACTTGCGGGGAACAAGAAAGCTGGGTGCACATTATGTTTGAGTGTGCCCAATACGAAGACCTTAGATGCAGACTAATAACTAGAGTTCACTATCTACCGAGGGATCTTGAGTCACATCTACTAGATACACAAGAGGAATATTTAGCTTTAACTGATTTTGCCCAGGGATTATTTACCAGGCGCCAAACACTAACCACCATATACAGAAGACCTTAAAGGAATGAGACAAAACAAACCTGCAAATAGCAGCGAGATGACACAGAGGAGCCGACTACACAGACCTTGGACTGAGTACAAAATGAACTGGGAAAAGACAAGTGACAATATATTGTCTAACCACAAGAGTCATGATTACCGCCAATGGAAGCGGAAAAAAAAAAAAAAAAAAAAAACACCTTTAAATAGTTGTGACATCAGAAGAAAGGGACACTGCCCCCAGACCTTGCAGCATAGACCCACTATATAATGACAAAAGGTAGCGTGAGGACTATCAAACATCACGGAAGGGATAAAACCCCATAATGACAGCCAGTAGACTTGATTATGACCCCAAGATAATGACCAGAAAATAGGACCCAGACCACATGCAGTCTGGAAGGATGACATCCCAGATTTAACCCCCTATTAGTGTCCCACCTAGATGAGACTCAACGGCCAGCTTTTTAGGGCCTGCAAACTGATGGAGACGACATACGGTGGCACTCTCCCGCCGGAACAGCCTATTGGCAACCCAAATCCATACTCTCTTGAGCGGATCTTTCTTTCCAAACTCCTGGGGAGGAGAGGCTTGCCTCTCCTTGCCTCCCCAATTTTCTCACTCTGGTGGGGCACGGGCATGCCTCACTACCTGCAGGGGCTATCTACTCTGTCGGCCCCTTATTTCCAACTTCTTCCCCCCAGTCTTCATCCTTCCCCCAAACTTTTGTCTTGCACAGCGTTTAGCCCTACATTTCAAAATCAAAAGAGAACATCAAAATTCTTGCCCGAACCTATTTGGTTTTTAAAACTCACTTTCACCGCACAGCCCCACGTCGCGTACTATTAATACTAACTTGCTAAGTATCACTAATATCAACCTCGATTTATTTATTTATTTTTTTTTTTTTTATTTATTTTTTTTTTTTTTATTTATTTTTTTTTTTGGTCCTAGCCACTGAAATCCCAGGAAAGTAAGTGGCAAGACCAGCCAGAGTACAAATATTGGTAACACCCGGCCGGCCTCCCTGTGGCAGGTATTGGTAACGTCGGGTCTCACTAGGGGCCCGGCGGCTAACAGGCCAGATGAACAATGGGCACAACAAACTACACAGTACATATCCCACACACTTTTAAATCTCTGGCTTGTCCGATACAGAGAACATACGCGGAGATGGGAGAAATCCCAGGTGCCGTCAGACCCCGAACATACCTAATACCTAATAATACAGCACCTACAAAGACAGAAAAGAAGAAATTAAACTTGTCACAGCAGATCTCAGGAAATGTGGCTACCCTCAGAGGGTCATAGATAAATGTATCCGAGAAAAGGGGCACAGACATAGAGAGCAGTTTACACTCATTGCCACTGCATACATTCCCTACTATCCGGGCCTAACTGAGTGTATAACTCAAGTGTTGCACAACTGCAAGACGCTGTGTGCAGCTACCAGAGCAGAGGTTGCACACAGTTGTTGTGTCAAACGTTAAGGACCCCATACCTACGGAATGTGTAAGTGGGGTCGTATTTGAGATAAAAATGCCCGGGATTGCGGGGAATGTTATGTTGGTGAAACAAAGCGTTGGTTTAAAGATCATATGGGGGAGCATATCAGAGTGATAAAGGCCACAGATTATGGGAAGTCTGCTGTGGCAGAGCATTTCTGGGAAGAGAACCATCAAATCTCTTCTGATGACGCTGTTATTGTCGACACAGATTTTAGGGCCGCAAGTGGCTTGAGAGCTTGCGAATTTGCTGATCTGAGATTAACACTATTAATAGAGACAGGGGGAGTCCGCATTCATCCCCTCTTCAAAGCTGTGGTTCTTGAATGGGATGAATGGTTCTGCTTGGCATGCTCCCGAGCCATTTCTGGTTCCAGTGCGAATATGGAGAATACTGTCCATGTGTCTGTAGAAACATGTACTGTGAACCGTGAGCCTGCTGATATTTAAAGATGTACTCTACGTTAAGCTTCACTGTTGAAAAAGGAGGAGGATGCCTCTGAAAGCTTCTGTGTTTTATCACTTTTATCCGGTGTTTTATCTACATTGTTTTATTTTATTGTATTTTATTTTTATTTTGAAAACAAAATGCACAAGGCATAATCCTTATGGGTTTTGATAATTAACTATATAGTATCGGTGTAAATATCTCGTTGGAAGGCAACTAAATATGAGATACAATTAAAACGATGCCCTCTACTACATACGTAGTTCAAGTTTATGGGTTAACTATGGTGTATTTACACTGATACTATATAGTTAATTATCAAAACCCATAAGGATTATGCCTTGTGCATTTCATTTTCAAAATACATTACTACCACACCCTTTTGGCATCTCTCATATTGTAGATATATAACTTCGCAACTGTGATGGATTGTTGTATTACCTGGGTACGTGTCCGCCCAGTGATGATGAAGCCCAATAGCCTCGAAACGATCGTCTGGGTGATGGTACCGCTGAAAATAAATAACAGTAGTCTTCTCTACTAGAGAAGCGTTATTTATTTGAAGTAATGCAATAGCAGCTATCTCGTTGTGAAGGCAACCACAATATGAGATACAATTAAAACGATGCCCTCTATGCTACATACGTAGTTCACGTTTATGGGTTAACTATGGTGTATTTACACTGATACTATATAGTTTATTTTTATTGTACAGACAGGTATCTTATTTTATCAGATTTATCTGGTATAACTGTACTATTCATTTTACTTATTTTATTTCATTTTATTATTATTATCTTAACAACTCTATTTTATTTTATTTAATAAAAGTTTATAACAGTTGGTGTAGAATAGTGTAGTCATTGTGAACATCTTGATTTGCTTATCAGCAGAAATTCTTCCTGCATTAAGAATATGCAGGTAAAAGACTCAATGAACAGCAGTAATCACAGTGTGTTGATGCAGGATTTACATAAAGATGAAACTACTCCCAAAGGTAAAGTACTTTTGCTTTCATAAGGTGCATAACAGTGGTCTCAAACTTTTTAAATTCTGTGCACTGACACCAAATGATGATGTTACCAAGAGAAATTCTAAATAGGAGGCATTAAGGGAAGTAATCATAGAAACTACTAGGTTTTTCATTCCAACTAAGAAATACTGTTCAAGACTGTCTAAACAGAACTTCTGGAACAGAAGAGAAAAATGCATGAGCAGCATAAAAATTATCATGTGATACAAGCCTATGATATGTATATATATATATATATATTAGTTTGTAATCAAGTCACAAATCAGGTTAGACAAGCTAAAGAATATTGTGAGAAGTCTCTGGCAAACAATGAAAAAAAAAAAAAAACAGTAAAGATTTCTATGTATATAGTAACAGTAGAAGTAAGGGAGGTTGAATCGCAATGGTCCACTTGATGTCAACTGTTTAACAGTTGATGATCCTGCTCATGTTGCTGAGGAGCAGAATAAGTATTTTACATGAAGAATGTAAAATGATGAATTCCAGACATTCATAAAAATGTAACAGAGAGCTAAATGATTTTGTGATAACTGAGGGTAAACTGGAAGAGAATTTGTTGAAACTTAACATAAAAAAGGTAATGGAACTATCCAATTATATTAAGGGAGGTAGCAAAGGAGGTAAGCAAATCCTTAGCATAATTATGAGAGCATCTTTAGATTTAGGAGAGGTCCCTATGGACTGGAAATGTGCAAATATATCTCCTATTCACAAAGGGAGATCAAAAGGTGACAAGTTTAATTACAGACCTGTTAACTTAACTTCTGTTCCAGGAAAAATAATGGAGTCACTGATTAAAGAAACAATGCAAGATCATCTAGACAAAACTGCAGGGTTAAGGTAAAGAAAGCCTGCACGAGAAGCATGCAAAAGTTTGATGAAATTTACAGATAAAAGTAATTTGTCGTAACGGCATTTGTACTGTTGCTCGCTCAGTAAACAGACAGTGGTTATTATCGGTCTGGAGTAGAAGTTGAATCCCACAGGTGCTTGAAACCCTCCTGAAGTGTGTGTGTGGGGGGGGTAATGTGACTTTTTCTTTAGAATCACTAATTGAATTAACTAATTGAATCACGAACAAAGTCATATTGGAAGTTCTGGTGTCGTAAAAAATGTTCGTAATATAGTTTCACCGGTATAAACTTTTTAGAAGTTTGCCGTGCTTCTCGTGTGGGCTTTCTTTGCTTTTTTTTTTTTTTTTCTTAATAAACAATTTATCCACTAGTCCACCAGTGATTCTAAAGAAACAAGGTCAGGTTACCCCTACACTTCGGGAGGGTTTCAATCTCCCATGGGATTCAATGTCTACTCCTGACTGATAACACCCACTGTATGTTTACTGAGCAAGCAACAATACAAGTGCCGTTACAGCAAAGTACTTTTACTGGTAAATTTCATCGAACTTTTGCATGCTTCTCATGCAGGCTTTCTTTACTTTCGTCGACTGCAGTTATAGGGCAGACACAACATGGGTTTGTTAAGGGGAAATCTTGCCCGATCAATCTGATCGAATACTACGATGTGGTCACATAGGAACTGGATGCAAAAAATAATATTGATATCATATACTTGCATTTCAGAAAAGCTTTTGATGCTATTGCACATAAAAAGATTGCTGCACAAATTGTGGCAGTATGGTATTAAGGGCAAGTTGCTGCTATGGATAAAGAGATGGTTGAGTGGGAAAGTACAGAGAGTGGTAATCAATGGACACTGCTCTTAGTGGACTATCATTTTGTGGAAACTGGAACAGAGGAACTGTTCCAATTCCCACAAAAAAAAGAGAAACTGCTAGCTACTGCTATAGTTAAAGGGATAGCTGAATGGGAGAAGATAGAAAAAGTTACCAATGGGTACTGCTCTTCTCGAACTAACATAATTAGTGAAATCACCAGAGTTCAGTGCTGGGACCATTGTTGTTTTCAATGTTTATCAATGATACTGATGAAGGTATATCAGACTTAAGTTTTTTCTGTTTTATATTCTTAAATTGGCATATTAACTTATTTTCTAGAGTAGCCTTTATATTCCTAGTTACGATACTTAGTTTAAAGTTTAACTGAGATATAGATTTTGTAGGTTATTACTTAGTATTAGTAAGGGAATCCAATCCACATGTTACAAGTTTTGGAACTCCGCTGAATGAGAGGTTTTTCAGCCATATTTAGCCGCTTTATTGACCAATTGTTATATTAAATTATTCTCATAGACCTAGTCAAGATCCTTGGTATATTCTGAATTGAGACAGTATGATTTTGGAAGTTAATTAATACTTAAGTGTCCGTAGATTTTCCGTTCGTAACTTGCCGCCATTATTATACAATACAACGTTATATCCCGAAATAGACAGCGTTAGCTTAGTATAGTATAGTATAGTATATTATATTATATAATATTGTCAATTAATCAGTAAAATCTATTAATCTTGTTAAACTTCAATGTCAATTAAATTGTACTTTTTAACTAAATACATATAACGAATTAGATTTTAAAAACGTAACACAATTAATTAATACCAACCTTGATACAGAAGTTATATAAACAGAACTCGTAGACAACACTCAATACTGAAAAATATATATAGCGTTATAACTGTGTTGGGATACAAGTTTAGGGTTATAATTTTGTACTGAAATTGAAATTTTATTGAAATTAAATTCAAATCATGACTCAAGACCAGAGCAGCAAAGCAAAAGGCTCAAGCTATTAGGAGTGCTGTGGTTCAGGGTAAAACTGAGGGGGGGCAGTTGCCCTCTGAATCACAGCCTTGATGTTTGTGGAGCAATCGGGTACGGGACATCATATTGCCATGGGAGATTTCTTCGTGTGTGTGCGATGTAAGGAGTGTAAGGAAATCAGGCGACAATTCAGCATTGTTATGGGCCTATATAAGAGCTTGAAGGACAGGGTGGATGCCCTCGAAGGATCAAAATTGAAGGGGGCCCATCAAGCTCTCAGTTGCCCACATCAACGCCAGAGCTTGCACTTGATCATCACACAACACAGCAGCAACCCCCATGGCAGAATGCACTGGTCCCATAGGAACTAGTAGTTGTTGGTGACTCTATTGACAGGGAAACAGGGAATATATTATTCAAGAAGGTGGAACAGGACCAGGGTAAGATTACCAGGGAAAAAAGTTGATGATATTGCAGAGCAGATACCATCTTTTAAGGGAACAAATGGTGATATTTTTGTACACGTTGGCAATAATAATATTAAGAGTAGGAGACCGGCAGAATTACTTAACAAGTACAGGTCGCTGTTCAAAAAAAGCTGTGAATTAGGGTTGAATTTGAAAGTGTCTGCAATTCTGCCCAGACACGATAGGAGGGACTTGATGACGAGATCCTTGTCGATCAATTCGGCCCTGGAAACATTATGCAAGGCTCAAGGGTTATGCTGTTAGTTAAGAAATACAAAATGTAAGGCAGTGCATCCATTTGACATGGTTGGACATGCAATGTTGAGTCTGTTTTGGTGTTGACATAAGCACTGGGAAAACAAAATAGAGTAGGAGTGTATTATAGGGCCTAAATTCGGCCCTGGAAAGATTGTGCAAGGCTCAAGGGGTAGAATTTTTTTCAGCCTGGACTGTACTTGTTAACAGGAGAGATTGCTTCTACAGGGATGGGATACACTTAAATAGAAAGGGTGCAAGAATATTTGCTGATGCTATCGAGGCAGTGTTAGGTGGGTCGGAAAACTGCTAGCTTGGGGGGAGACAAAGACTAATAGATTAACAGTAGCCACTGCCAGAGGTCAAAGAGATTCTTGCACTGCTTCTATTGGAATGAACAGCAGCGTGGAAAATAAGATGCAGGATATTTCAGAGACTGCTGGGAATCATTGCGGTAAAAGTAAACACGTGGGTTGTGTTAGGGTAGATAAGAATAGAAACAAGTGCATGAATACTTGCGTGTACACCAATGCTAGGAGTTTGGTAAATAAATTTGATGAATTTGAGGTATTGCTCAAAACATCAAAGGCAAATATTGTTGGGATTTCAGAGACGTGGTGGTACACAGATATAACAAATGCAGAACTGGAATTGGGGAGTACAACGTCTACAGAAAGGATAGAAAGGGAGGAGGGGTTATGCTATTAGTTAAGAAACACATAAAATCCAAGGAAGTGAAGCCAGTCGACATCGCTGGACAGTGCAGTGTCGAGTCAGTTTGGTGTGACATATGCATTGGGAGATCAAAATTGAGAGTAGGAGTGTGCTATAGGCCTAATGACTCTGATGAGTATAATAAGAAACTGTACGGGGAAATAGAGTGGGCCAGTAAATCAGAGAGTCTTATAATGGGGGATTTTAATTTCCCAAATATTGACTGGAATTTGGGGGCTGGTCACTCACACACTAGCAAGGCTTTTGGGGATTTATTGGATGATTGTTTTCTACATCAGCATGTTCGGGAGGCAACTAGACGGAGTAATACTCTTGATTTGATTATCAGTAGTGATTCTTCATGCATTAAGAATCTGCAGATAAATGAACCACTAGGTGGCAATGATCACAGTGTGCTGAAGTGGGATTTACTCAAAGAGGTATCTACCATTAGGGGTAAAGGGAAGGGTTATTGCTTTCGTAAAGGCGACTACGATTGACTGAAACAGTATTTAAATTCTATACAGTGGGACCAAGTGATGATGTTACCAACAGCAAATTGAAAATGGGAAGCATTCAAAGAACTTATCTTGGAAGCTACTAGGTTTTACATACCAACTAAGAAATATTGTTCAAGGTTTAGGCCTAAATGTGAACTAATGAGACACACGACAGAGAAGAAAAATGCATGGGATACAAATTAACACGTGACACAAAAGCCTATGATAGATACAAGTTGATCTGTAACCAAGTTACAAAGGAGGTTAGGAAGGCGAAGGCACATTAAGAGAAATCTTTGGCAAGGGATGCAAAGAAAAACAGCAAAGAGTTCTTTACTTATGTAAACTCTAGAAGGAAGGGGATGAATCAGATTGGTCCACTTGGTATCGATGGGTCAACTGTTGATGATCCTGCTCAGGTAGCTAACAAATTAAATGAATATTTTGCATTGGCATTCACACATGAGGAGTTATTCAGCGAGGGGAATGCCAGAGGTATATTCAACTCTGGCAGTAAGCTAGAGAATCTTGTAATAACTGAGAGTAAAGTGGAGGAGAAATTGTTGAATATAAACACAAGAAAGGCACCTGGGGTGGATGGGATCTATCCAGTTATATTAAAGGAGGCAGCAAAGGAAGTAAGCAAACACTTAGCCATAATTATGAGAGCTTCCTTTGACTCAGCGCAGGTACCCACAGACTGGAGATATGCAAATATGACCCCAATTCACAAAGGAGGATCAAAGGCTGACACAAGTAATTATAGACCTGTGAGTTTAACTTCTGTTCCAGGAAAATTAATGGAAGCACTGGTTAACGAGAGTGGCGCCTCCGTAGCCAGGTGGGAAGGAGCAGCAGTGCATAGCAGACGCTTCGTGATTAGACCGGGGTTCGAGCCCGTCACAACCAAATACGGAGGATGCAGAAAGGTCAGGGAATGACCACTGCATATCCCGGAGCAATATGGCCTTAGTATTTAATGCTCATAACAAACAAACTGGTTAAAGAAGCACTGCAGGGTCATCTAGACAAGACTTCAGTTACAGCTCGGACACAGCATTTTTTTGTTAAGGGAAAGTCTTGCCTAACAAATTTGATTGGATACTATGATGCAGTCACAAAAGAACTGGATGCAGGGAATAACTTTGATATTATATACTTGGATCTTAGAAAGGCTTTTGATAATGTTGCACATGGAAGACTGCTGCACAAATTGGAGCACTGTGGCATTGGAGGCAAATTGCTGCTATGGATAAAGGTGTGGTTGAGGGGGTGAAGACAGACAGTGGTAATCAATGGACACTGCTCATTGTGGACTAATATTATTAGTGGAGTCCCTCAGGGCTCAGTGTTGGGTCCATTATTGTTTTCTGTATTTATAAATGATATTGATGATGGTATATCAAGCTTAATGTCCAAGTTTGCAGACGATACGAAGGTTGGCAGTGTTGTCAAGGACACTACTGACACTATGCTGTTGCAACAGGATCTGGAAAGGTTGAGCAGATGGGCTGAGAGGTGGCAAATGAAGTTTAACATTGACAATATAAAGTACTACATATGGAAAACAGCAACCCCAGAGCAACATATCAACTCTGTGGTACTACACTGACAGTGGTAGAGAATGAAAGCGACCTGGGTGTGGTTGTGCAGGCAGATATGAAGTTCTCTGAGCAGTGCAGACGAGCTGCAAGAGTAGCTCATGGAGTATTGTCAATAATATATAGGAATTTTCCTAGGAGGGATAAGGAGGTGATTATTCCCCTGTATAAGGCAACGGTCAGGCCACACCTAGAGTACTGTATACAGGTCTGGAGGCCTCATTTCAAGAAGGATGTAGAGCTGCTGGAACAGTACAGAGAAGGGCAACAAGATTAGTGAATGGAACAAAGGGGTGCTCTTAAGAAGAAAGGCTGAAGTTTTGCAAATTACAGTGTCTGGAGACTAGGCACCAGCGAGGTGATCTGATAGAGGTGTATAAAGCCTTGAATGGTTTGAGCATGCTCAATGTTGATGGAATTCTTCCTCTTGCACAGAATAATCACATGAGAGGGCATAAATTCAAATTGAGGAAAGACAGATTTAGGATAAATGTGTGGAAGTTTTCCTTTAGCCAGCGGGTGGTTGGTTGGTGGAACAGACTTCCATCCCTTGTCGTGGAAATTGATAGCCTAAATAAGTTTAAGGCTAAGCTGGACAGGTATTTTGAACAAACAGAGGGGTGAAGTGGACGTATTTTTTTTTTTGTTTTGTTTTTTGGGTTGATGCTGCATAAGCTTGCTTTCTTGTATTAAATGCCTCTACTAATGCTAATAAGCATGACACTAATGCTTATTGACTAAAATCAGTCACATGAGGAAGACATCAGCATCGAGCAAGCACAATGCTGATGGCTTCCTTCCTCTTGCTCAGACTACACACAATTGTAATTGAGGAAGCATGGTTACAGGATAGATGTGCAGAGGTTTCCCTTTAGTCAACGGGTGGTTTATATTTGGAACAAACTTTAATCTGCTGCTGTGGAAGTGGAAAGAGTGATTAAATTCAAGGAAACGCTAGACAAATGAAATTATTGGAGGATATGGAGGGACTTTTGTTGGTTGATGCTTTATAAGCTTGCCTTCTGGAATCATATGCTTCTCTAGATGATACAAAGTTGGCAGAGTGGTTAATGAGAGTACTCAGTGTAAGCTACTGCAACAAGATATAAAAAAAAAATTAGGCAGAAAGGCTGGGAGATGGCAGTTGAAGTTTTAACATTGACAAATGCAAAGTATTACATATGGGTAGCACTAATCCAGATTAACATGGATGACTAGCATCATATGCAACTGTTAATAAATTGCAACTTCTCAGTTTATCTTTACAACTGTGTTAATTGTTTGTGACAATTTCCAATCAGATGTACTAATAATTTATCTAACAAATCTATTCTAAGGGTCTGCATATTTAATAGTGTTTATATGATGTAATTATTAAGTCAGATTAGCAATTAATAGCTCCTTTAAATTAAACCAAAAATTATCAATTATCATTTTGATTGCATTTATCTAGGCTAAAAAACTACAGCAATACCTTGCTTAACATGGCTTCACACAACAAGAGTTTCACTACAGCACAGTTTCAATTATGTTTAAGTAGACAATTTACTGTGCATATTAAAACTCATACCTAGACGTACTAAATATATGCATTGTTGTAGCCTAGGTATGCGTACATATATGCTTATGTGCCAACTCTATTGTCTCACATGTGCATGTTACAATAGCTCCCCTCAGGCAGTCAGCAGCAATGTGCAACTGTGTTCAGTATTCTTAATTCCATCCTGATGAGATGACGTGATAACTTTTCAAACTTTTCATTTCACAATTTATTTTTTACCCCTTTAAATACAAAACGATGAGTTAAAAAAAGAAAAAGTAATGAAAGCAGTGGCACTACTAAACATAAATGGCATACATTAGAAAAAAAACTTGATATTATCAAGTGCCATGAAGATGGTTCATCATATGCTAAAATAGCACGGGAAAATGGAATGAATGGAGCATAAGTGTGTGAACAATTATTCGAAAGAAAGATCAGTAAAAATAGAAAGAAATTTCTACAGTATCTTACATGATGAAAGTGATAACTAAGCAAAGAAGTTTGCTATTGATTAATATCGAACGTCTTTTATTAATATGGATAGAAGATTGTAATAAAAGATTGTAATTAAAGTTCAGACAATAGCCGAAGATATTGTGAAGATCGGAAAAGTTTGAGATTCGAAACTTGGACACTGCCAATGTTCTTGTTTATACTCTGGCACGACAACCAGGTCAGTATACATCAATCAATACAAATCGTTAGTTGTATTTAGCAGTCACGGGTTTGAAGCCTGGTCTACTCAAAGAGCGTGTGCTACTGCACTCGCGCTCCTGACCACTCAGCTACGTCAGGCCTCACTGCCAATGTACGTGACTGCAGATTAGCATTAGTAGAGGCATATGATGCAAGAAAGCAAGCTTATGCAGAATCATCCAAAAAAAAAAAAAAAAAAAACTCCCATTTCACCCCTTCGTTCGTTTTAAATACCTGTCCAGCTCAGCATTAAATTTATTTAGGCTATCAACTTCCACAACAAAGAATGGAAGTCTGTTCCACCAACCAACTACCCACTGGATAAGGCAAACTTCCGCACATTTATCCTAGATCTGTCTTTCCTCAATTTCAATCTACGCCCTCTCAGGTGATTATTCTGAGCAAGAGGAAGAATCCCATCAGCATTGAGCATGCTCAAACCATTCAAGGCTTTATACACCTCAATCAGATCACCTCGCAGGTGCTTAGTATCCAGACACTGTAATTTGCAAAATTTAAGCCTTTCTTTGTAATAGCAACCCTTCGTTCCATTCACTAATCTTGTTGCCCTTCTCTGTACTCATTCCAACAGCTGTACATCCTTCTTAAAATGAAGCCTCCAGACCTGTATACAGTACTCAAGGACTGTATACAGGTATACGGGCCTGACCATTGCCTTATACACGGGGATAATCACCTCCTTATCCCTGCTAGAAAAATTCCTGTATATCATTGACAAGACACCATAACACCACTCTTGGAGACCGTCTGCACTGCTCAGAAAACTTCATATCTGCCTGCACAATTACCCCCAGGTCCTTTTCGTTCTCTACCACTGTCCGTGTAGTACCACAGAGTTGATACGTCACTCTGGGGTTACTGCTTCCCATATGTAGTACTTTACATTTGTCAATGTTAAACTTCATTTGCCACCTCTCAGCACATCTGCTCAACTTTTAACAACCCTGCCAACCTTCATATCGTCTGCAAACTTGGAAGATGACTTAGATGATAATGCAACTCTCCTGGAAATTGATGAGCAAACTGCATATGAAGAAGAGGAAAACAATTCTGAAGCAGATAACACTGAATGGCACCAACAGAATTTTCAACAGAACAATTGAAGAAAGTTTTTTTGGGGGGGGGGGAGAGGTTGGAATGGCCTGCAAGGCGATTATGAATGGAGATCCGAATGTGGAATGTAGCATCAAGGTATGGCAAATTTTAGAAAATGGGATTCAACGCTAGAAAGACTTGTATGCCGAAAAAATGAAGAAGAGAACTTCACCAGACTTCATTATTAAACTACCTAAATAAACAATAAAGCTTTTTTCTCCTCCCTCACTATGTTACCGTTTCATGCAGTACCATGTGGGAGAGTGACATTGATGTTATTACTCTTGCCACCAATTCAATTTTACTAGTCTGTAATTTTAATAAAATTACAGACTAGTAAAAGTGGACTAGTCTGTAACTAAATGGGCAATTACAAACACCCCAACACTCCTTGTTGGATATCAAAAGGTATAAACTCAAAAAGGCAAACTGGCAGATTTTTGCAGAACATACAGCAGCTCAGCTGCAAAAACAAGAAAATAAGTGGTCTAGATCAGGCAACTGTAGCCCGGGACAAGCAAGCAAGCACTGACTATGATAAACATTTTAACAAAAACAGCAGACCTGTCTATCCCACAGGAAAAACCAAGGAAGCAGGTAGTCCCCTGGTGGTGCCCTGAATTGACTATACTGAGGAGAAGGGTGCACCAGGCGAGGAGAAATTTTCAAAGAGCCAGAACATCTTGGCCACAAAATGAAGTGAATGCACTAAGAGATTCTTATAGAACTCTCAGGAATCAGTATACAGCCCTCATAAGAGACAAGAAAAAGGAATGCTGGAGGCACTTGGTGGGAACCATTGGAAACAATAACCCTTGGGGAGTTGTCTACAGAATAGTGACCAACAAGCTGCCAAGAGGAGATGTCTTAGAAACTACTGTCAAACCAGATGGAACCCCAACCCTGTGTTGGGCAGACGTCGTAAATAACATCGTAGACAGTATTATTCAGACCAAAACTTGGGATCATTCCCCCACCCAACTGGACATTATAAAAGAAAACACTGAATATGGCAATGCCAATATTGAACCTCTTGTATACAAGACTTAGAAATAGCACTCTCTAAAACCAAAAACAATAATACCCAGGTTTTGGACTCTTAGAGGTTGAGGTTATCAAAAAATTAGTGGAAATAGCACCAGACAAATTAACAGCACCATACAATAACTGTATGACAAAAGGTATATTCCCAAAAATATGGAAAAAAGCTGTATTAAAATTAATTCTAAAAAAACCATGAGAAATCCCCCCCCCCCCGCGCTGATCCTAAATCGTATAGACCAATAGCTCTACTCCCTGTACTAGGGAAAATATAAGAAAGACTAATATATCGCAGATTATCTCAATACTACACAGAAGCAGGTTTACATTCCAACAATCAGTATGGTTTTAAGCAGGGCAACTCTACGGAGGATGCCATGCAGCATCTGCTGACAACAGTTAAAAGCTCAGAGGAGAAATATATGCTGGCAATCTCTATTGACTTTGCTGGGGCATCTGACTCAATCTGGTGGCCTAGTGTCCTTAGGAGACTCCGCCACGCAAATGCCCCACAAAACGTATATAAGGTAATAAACAACTACCTTACAGGCAGAAGTGTCTCAGTGCGCAGAAGGTTCCAGGAATTGACACGCCCTGTGAATAAAGGCTGCCAGCAGGGTTCAATCCTTGGCTCTTTCTTCTGGAACATTGTTCTCTACGAATTTTTGGCCTTGGATCTGGGCCCTGTGGAAAGCCTGGCCTTTGCAGATAACATGATTTTCCTTGTAAAAGGAAACACGCAAGTGGTTGTAGAGCAAATATCAAATGCCGCCCTCTTGCAGCTGCAGCAGTGGGCACAAATGCACATGCTCAAAATATCGCCTGAAAAAACCAAACAAATACTTCTAAAAGGCAATTTGGACATAAGAAGACATCCACAAATTAAAATTAACACAACTACTATAAAAATAGTTACAAAACTAAAATATCTTGGAGTGGTCTTTGATTCTAAATTAACTTTTTATCCTCATTTGACCTATTTGGCGAAGAAAGTGAGAAATTATGCAGGTATGATTTCCAGGATCAGTCGATCAGACTGAGGACTCAAAAGAAAGACTCGCAATCATACACCGTGCAATGTTCCTACCTGTTATCACCTATGGAGCCAGTGTGTGGTTTACCTGCTTGGCCATAGTAAGAAACAGGAATAAATTAGAATCAATACAAAGGACAATACTTCTCACCATTACCAGAGCATGTTGCACAGTAACAACACCTGCTCTACAGTTGCTGGCCAGAGCTCTCCCACTTTAACTGGAAGTAGCCAAAAGAGGCTTGTATTATAGACTTAAAAAGGGTATACCCACAGAATTTCTGGGGATAGCCCTTGATACAGCCAGCACCTTCAATTTTGAAAGAAAAAGAATAGCCACAGAGCTCCATGATCTATGTCAAACAAAATGGGAGCAGGAAACCAGAGATCTAGTTACCAAAAGGTTTCTGCCATGGGTGGCAATGCTCAGCCCAAAGCCACCTAAGTGGTATGCCCCTGGACTTTTTAAAACATTCATATTGACAGGTCACGGCTCCCTAAAGGCAAAACTAACCTCCCAAGGGCTGACTGATGACCCAAATTGCACCTGTGGCGAGAATGAAGACTGGGCATCCATTCTATATGAATGTACAATTTATGACATCCCCAGAACACAGCTAATAGCACAGATTGGTCCCCTTCCAAGGTGAGAAGAACATCTATTCATTATAGAAGAGGAAAATTATAAAGCCTTTACAACCTTCACACAGAAAGTATTTGAAATGCACAGAACAATCCGAAGAATAGCAATTCAGCCCCCAGGAAATTAAACAATAATCAATAGTTAAAATTGCCCACGTCTCTCCCACCACGCCCAGATGATGACTTAATAACTGTCAGGACAGCAGTATTCTGCACCCTGACATTTTTTTTTTTTTTTGATTTGGTAGTTGTTGGCGCATCGGCTTCTGTGGCCATATTGCACCTCCCAAGGTTTTTGCAGTACTTTGATCCAAGCCCGAGGCGGGAATCGAACCCGCGACCTTTGGGTTGCCGGGCAGGTACTTTACCCACTTGGCTAGCCCGGTCGGCCACCTTGACATGACAAAACCGGATTGACCTGGGTACCCCCTAGGATTACCCTGCCATGAGTAGGAACCTGGGGCCCCCACACAAAATAAGTAACCATGTGGGGGGGGGGGGAGATGTACAGGCAGCCAGGGAAGCAGATTAGCTGAAAAATATCAGTAAGCTGGTAGCAAGGGGATGCAAGTAGAATGAAAGACAGAATGAATAGGCTGATCAATGAGTGAAAGAGTGAATTAGGAATTATGGTAAAAAGGAATAAATGCCAGTTTTGGTGAATGAAAGACGGACTCAGCACGAGGGAAAGAGAGTGAATGAGTGTTATGGTGAATGGGAATAAGTGGAAAAGCAATTGTAATTGGCTGAAAGAATACAAAGTTAATAATAACTTACACTACTTTATATATACTAACAAACATTTACTAACAACACTAGGACTGCATTCTCCCCTGGCCTGCAAAAAACTTGTGGCTAGGCCTGCACCACAACTGAAGAATAATAGTAAGTTGAAGTGCCCAGAGAGTGCAGTGAAGAAAGAAAGAGTCAAACAAATGAAATGAAAGCTAGAAGAATGAATAAGAGTGTAAGTGTGTGAGAAAAAGAATACAAACCATAAATGTAAAGTTAAGTTCACACTAACCCTAGTTTTAATCTTTTATAATCTTTCTTATTTAGCTTAATTATTAAGCATCATTATTTAAATTACATTACACACCACTGCATCCCCCCTGGTGTGTGAGAAAGAGATGAATGAGTGAGTGAAAAAAAAAAATATATATAAATAAATATATATATATATATATATATATATATATTATGTGAGGTAAAAGGTAATTCTATTCTTTTCCTTTCTATTATATAAGCTGGTTAAGCTTGCATTATGTCAGTGGTGTGGCTCTGATCAAGAGTGCTGTCTGTTCTATAGATTATTTTCGCTGCATAAGGACCACCGCCATGCAAATCCTCTGCATTGGTTCATCTATCGGAGAATGGAGGGGTGGTTTGGTTCTTCGATATTTCTGCCTTTGCGATGATTTGTATGACGATTGAAATGCAGCGACTCCATGACCATTATTGGCCTCGTGGTCCTCTGTCGATATGGGGCATGATGGTCAGTCTATTATTTTGATATTTTAGTTTTTTGGTAGTTTCTTTAACCCTTTTTTGGTGATATTTCACGTCTTTTGGAACTGGTACCTTCAAGGGCGGTACCGCTAAATTATTTATAATTGGCATTATTTAAATTTATATTGTTTTTTATTAATTGGGTTTAATGACTTAATTGACTAAATTATATAGGGGATTATGGACTACCTTTTTGTCCTATTATCTCTACTTTCCCTTCCCTGTTTGTTTATTTATATTATTTTGCGTTTCATTTCGCTCTGCATTATTGCCGTACTACTGGCTGATGATTTTATTTAAATATCATATTTATTTTAATTATCAGATATATATATATATATATATATGTGTGTGTGTGTGTGTGTGTGTGTGTGTGTGTGTGTGTGTGTACAGGAAGTTCTTTCTTTATGAGTTTTTTTCCCAAGTATCAAGTATCAACAAAATCAAAAATATGAACATTAATTGCGAAAAACGAATGTAAAACATTCATAAATATCGCATTCCAAATCACATGCGTAGCTATACAATACAGTGTACCTCGCTTTACGATATTAATCAGTTCCAGAAACACCATCGTATTATTAAAATATCATAATGTGAACCCAGTAACACATTGTTTTTTGGTAATTCGTTTCAAGATCTCAGAAGTTGAAATTTTCGCTGTATAACTAAGCTTTTTATCTCTCTCTCTAAAATGTCATTTTTAAGGTCACGAGCATGAACGTAAGGCGATATAAAAGGTAGTGAGCGTGGTTTGTAAATTGTAACAATTCAAATCATTAAAATGTGCTACATTTTCATCATTATCATCTATTTCGTTATAAGAATCAATTTTAAACGCCTTTGTGATATTTTTCTAAAGCACATTTCTGGAGGTCACGACCATAAAAGGGGAGAGACAGACACAGGTCTCTGTCTCTCCCCTCCTTGCCTCCCCCATACTTTGCTTGGTGGGCTTGTCCTCACTGACATCTTTGAGGATGCCTATTCATCATCCCCATTCTTCTACCTGTTTTCCTCCAGTCTTCCTCCACTCTAACTAAACTGACTGAGTACGTGCCTAACAATGCCGCCAAATTCTAATCAGTGTCAAAAAATTCAACCGCTTTCTCATAAACCTCTTTCAGCCTTTCCAATTTCTAGTGTTCACCCCCCCACTTTTTTTTTTAGGCCTTGCCACTGAAATTCTCGGAAAATAGGTGGTGGGACCTGCCAGAGTACTTAAATAATCTACTGGGTGGCTGACCTGCCTCCTAATGCAGTGTGGGCAACGGTGGGTCCCAATACAGGCCCAACGGCTAAATGGTCAGAGAAACAACAGAACATAACACTACACAACAAACCACTCCCCACACACTTTTTAAATCTCTGGCCACCACAGAGTTCTGTGTCACTTACAAAGAATACCACGTGGAGATGGGGGAAACCCCCAGTGCCATCAGACAACTAACACACTTTACACTTTACTATGTTACTTTTTCATTAATAAAATTTTTGCAATTTTTTTTATTTCAAATTCTTTTAATTGGTTATCAAGTACAAATTGTTTATAGATTTATTATAATTTGTTTATAGACTGTTTCTCTAGTGCGCATTTAATTAAAACCCATTATAATTATACCTCACATAAAATGTTTCACATAAAATGGAACAGATTCGATACCAATATCGGTGCTGTGTGGGGTATTGCTGTATTTTCATTTATCAGTCTATATATGACATATAATGATCTATAAGAAACTCACAAAAGTTTCCCAGCGAAAGATGTTGGCATAAAAACAAATGTAGTTTTGTGATACATACAGTCTTCCATGAACAAGAATATCTTTCTGCAAGGCACATGAATAATCTGAAAACAAAAATATTAGTTTTAGCTCTACAATTCATAATGCAAAAAATTTTTGAAGTAATAATATTTACATTTTTTATACATTTTAAAAAGGCTGCAGAAATACATCTAGAGCATAAAAATCTCTAACTGCTTTTATATAAAAATGTAAGCCAAGGACTTTCAAAAATACTTCGAATTATGAACATGTCTCAGAATTATAATTTACAATTACTTACAACTGAATATAACATTTTATTGAAGTAATATATATATATTAGTTAATTATAATACCAACTAGATAAATTGGACAAAAGTATTAGGGGTGAAAGCTATACTCATTCATTAGTTTGTTTCTTTGTTTGTTATTTGGTTTTTGGGAGCATTAGCAACTAAGGCCATATTGTTCCATGGGTATGCGGTGGTCATTCCCTGACCTTTCCGCATCCTTGGTATTTGGTGATCATGGGCTCGAACCCCGGTCTAATCAAGAAGTGCATGCTATGCACTGCTGCTCCTGCCCACCTGGCTACGGAGGCGCCTATACTCATTAGTTCAAAGTGCCAAACTTAATTAACTCAAGTTGGACTTCTTTGTTGTACCCTATAAATAAATACATATAATAAAATAAAATAAAATAAAAATAAAATGAAATAGTAAAAGTAAAATGATAATATAGCTAATTATAGATATACGGTTACATTGAACGGAACGTTAACAAGGGAACGGAATGTTTCTGTTTGCCATTTGCCAGTTTTTCTAGGTTGAAGTATACTGAGAATTTACTGTAAATATATAATCAAATTGGCTTAATTAGAGAGAGAGATAATCTTTATTGCCCTTCACGGCCATAAAGCCAGGGGTTTACAGCCTCCCGAAACTTCCAGGAAAATCGAACAATTATTTACAAAAAAAGGTAATTTTACAAACGAAAACATATTTTAATACAAAGGAGAGAACTCCTTACGAGAGTTAAGTCTGATTGAGCAGACATAACATCGAGATAAGAGCACCAGCTCAATCAGACAGGAACAGATGCAAGGTACACATCAGTCATTGCTGATTAGTCCTACTAGTCATAATTTTTTTCCGGTAAGTCCAGTCAACAGCGAATTTGTTCAGGTCGGCATCAAGTGCCTGGGTTTTTTTGAGCATTTGCTGAGGGAGAAACCTGTCCAAGAGATGGAGTTGTGCTGAATGCAAGTAGAGCTCAGGATTGGCTCTAAGGGCAGCAGGGAGAATCCTCCAGCCACAGGTATCCCAGAATGAAGGTGTTGCAATTATTCCTGTTATCATCTTGACTGTTGCTAGGAGGCGTTGGTCGTCAACTAAGATGGGAAGCCGTGGAATCCCGAGAGAGTCGGCAAGCTGCATGGTGCGAATCAGAGCTGGAAGGTTGTGCTTCCTGTTGGCCCACTTTAGGAACCAGAATTCTGTGGCAAAGAGTGGTTTCTTTATTGACGGTGCCGCTGACACCCAAATTTCAGCAGCATAGAGTAAAGGTGGAAAGATAACTGTTCTTATGTACCTCACAGTTGTCTTTTTATTTTTATCTGTGATATGAAGGAGATGCTCTTTTGCTATCCACCGGAGTCTTGAAGCAAGTGTGAGGAGCATGGCTATGTGGGCGTTGAATTGAAGTTTGGAGTCGAATGCCCAGATCACGATGGCTGGACATAATTGGGATGAGGGTGCTGCCGACCGAAGACTGGAGAGAAGAAGGAATTTGCTTCAATGAATACACCACGAATTCGGACTTAGCAGGATTGATCTTGAGCCCAAACTGGGTAAGATGTAACTGCAGTGAGAGTGTTGTTAATTTCTGTTTTTACCAGATCGAGGTCTTGACCAGGGATGATGGGAGTGAGTATCTTGATATCATCTGCATAGCTCAGTAGACATCGAGAATGTGCAACCAGTGGGAAGATAATAGATGAGAACAGAAGGCCGGAAAGGACCCCTTCTTGTGGGACTCCTGCGGTGACGGATCTAGTAAGGGTGCGATCTCCTGTATGAAGCTTTATAACTCTGTTATTCAGAAGAGAGGAGAGAAAGCATAATATGTTCCCTGTGATCTGGAAGTGGCATTCCAGGAGAGTGAGTAGTTGGTTTACTTGGATGGCATCAAATGCAGCCTCAATGTCTAGGTAAGTAACAGCTAGTTCGTGCCTTTTTACGAATGCTGACAAGATAGTATTCGTGGTGGCTAGCAGATTGGTGATCGTTGATCTGTTTGGAAGGGAGCAGTGAATCTGGGCTGGATTACTGGGCAAGATCTGCTTAGTGAGGATGGAGAGTAAGGTCTTCTCCAGGAGCTTCAGCAGGCTGGAGGGGTTGGAGATGGGTCAGAAGTGTGTAGGTTTTGATGACGACTGAACTTTGGCTAAAGGTTTGATGAGTTAGATTTTCCACTGCTGTGGGAAAATCTGGTTCAAGAGTAACTGGTTGAAGATAATTAAAAGTGGCTGAATAATGTAAGGACTTAGGCATTTGAGCATGAATTGGGGAACTCCATCATCACCGGTGGTTGACGAGGCAGATAGAGATGGCAACGATCAGCTGTTGTTTTGTGATCTGAATGATGTTCAACACTTCTTGCTGGGTGGGCTTTGTTAGTAGAGCCAAATCTGAGTTTGGCGTAGGATTACGGTTAAATCTTGTGACGAAATCGAGCCACAATTCAGGATCAAGTTGCAAAGGAAAATGAAGATTCACATTCTGGTATGGATTTTTTCCTTTAGCCAGATCACGGTTAACATATAATTTGATTGCCTCAGATTTCAGGCGATTAATTTGAGCCCGTGCCCTTGAATAAACGATGCGATCATTGACATTTTGCAACTGTTTCTATGTGCGATGGAGCTGTTGCTTCGGCTGAAAACTCATTTTGAGTTCAGAATTCCACCAAAGTCTTGTATATGGACTGATTGTGATATTTTTAGAGGCAGCATATGTGGCAACAGTGTTGTTCCAGTTTGTGAGAATATTCACAGTTAGTTCTGGGTCACAAGTCTCTAAGGCCACCCAGGGAATGAGAGAGGCGGCTCTGATGCACTTATCTACATCAAGTAAGTTGGGGTTAGTGATGTCAATCTTTTTTGTTGTCCTTCTGGCTTCTAATTTGGGGGCTGGCAGATATGCAGTCACATGTATTGGGATATGATCAGAGTCAAATGACGTTTCTGCAATGTAATCAAGGGTGCAAGGGATAGAGGCAGAACTAGATCTAAGAGGTTATTCCCCCTAGTTGGAGCTTCATTAATAAGTTGTAGGTCAGCACATCTCAAGTGTGCCAGAAGATCCTTTTTCAGATTAGATAGCTGAGGAGGTAAATTGAAATCACCACAAGCTAAGTGAGAAGCTGTGGGATGCAGCTGATTGGTTAACCAGTTGGAAACTTCAAGGATGATTTGCTGAGAAGGCATTGCATTGGGGTCTATATACCACGCAGATGTCAAACATCATGAAGTTGTATCCTAACGTAATGAGGATTGCTTCGTAATTGGGAGTTTCTGGATTTATTATCCAATAGCTTGAAAGCGGATTTCTTGTAAAATATTGCGATGCCTACACCCTTGCGTGTAATCCGAGATATGAATACAACCCCATAATCAGCTGGAGCAGCTGCCGGTAGGAACTCTTGATCATCATTGAGCCAGGTTTCGGTGATGGCGAGCAGGTCAAAATATTCGGGGAGCAGAATTTCCTCCATAATGTCAAGCTTGTTCCTAAGACTATGCACATTCTGATAAAAGATGGTGCAGGCAGGTCTCTGACATGGCACTACGCGATTCAGCGGGGTGTGTCTAGGATTGACGAGCACAGGGATCGGCATATTGGTGTTCTGTGTCTGTGGTTCTGGTTGCGGTAACGAGAACTGGGATTGCTATGAATCAGGGTACCATTGGTGGGAGTCCTTTCCATTACTTCTATATCACTGCTCTTTATGCCCGAGATATGGCATAACAAGAGCCCCAGAAGGCCAGATTTCAGGATTGAAGAGTGCTTCAAAATCTGCATCAGCTACATCGATCTTAAAGGAAGTGTAGGTGGGATATTTCGTGGATAGCTTGGTGACTCTACCATTCATTTTGAATGCAGCAAGAAGGTTTTCCACATCATCAGCTGTAGTAGCAGGGGCCAGCCTACTAATGAAGACATTATGCATCCGCTTATCCATCATTCCAGTGTTCGCAATTTGCATCTTGCTGTAGTGCAGATTGGTTCCAATAACTTTAAGACTGGGGCTCAGTTCCTTAAGAGTTGGATTACGGGTCAGTGTTCTTTGTTCTTTTGTTCCTTGGCTTGCAATCTTGTATACGTTGTAGTGTCTCTATGGGTATATAGTGTCTCTATGGATATTAGATAAAATCGTAGTCCCTGTATAATGGTTACCTCTCACATTGTTTGAGGCGGAGCCACAATTGCGATGTACTTCGGCAGCCAAAGCATTATCTGGTTTCGAGCGCGAAAACCCCATATGTTTTGTGATCGCAAATAGGTGCAATTTGGCAGGTTCTGCTCCTGATGACTTCTTTGGATCTTCTGGAAGGCAGTATTTCCTGAGTATCCGTTGGCATCTGCTGTGATTTCAGCAAATACTAGCCGTGCTGAATTCAGGGCACACAACTTCAGACTCACATATTGTAAGAATGGGGGATGGAGAGGGGTCATGTGGTAATAAAGATGGGGGTGGTTTGGGTAGGAGTTCTCGGTTTCGCATGAAAGTGTCCGTCCGGAGGATGCTGCTCATGATGGTTAGTTTGAACAGCAAGATTACAAACAGATTGCTTCAGGTCATCAAAGTTTTTCCCCCAACACCTCCAATGTTTTGTGTATGCATTCATTGTGTTCTCGTAGTTGCTTGTTTTCAAGCAGTAGGTCTGCGAGGATATTATGAATTGGGGATAGCTTCATACATAGAGTTGTCTCGATATTTGTGAGGAGCGAGACAAAGAGTGGACTGTGTTCGAGTGATGATTGATTAACTATTGCGGAGATCTCTGTTGATAGTATGTTATCCTATCAACAGAGATCCTGTAATATCCTGTTGGGAACTACTAGATTTTTGCATGATGAGATCTGAAAGGCCATTTTGTTCTGCCAGTAATGAGTCAGGGGTTAATTCCACATGTGATTCTGACGATCTCAGTTTTTCAGTGTCTACCTCAGGTTCAGGTTGAGTCCTGTGCTCAGGTGAATCCGAAATTTGGTTAACATTGTTGTTAAAAGTTTCACCAGTTTTGTTCCTAGTGAATGCATATAATTTTCTCGCTTACAGGGGGGACACTGCCATATTTTCCGTCGCTGCTTCCCGAGCTTCTTTAGGTCCAACGTGAGACAATCGCTTCCGTATGTCTTGAGACAGGAAGTACATTCCACAAATTACACAGCTTTCATTATTTGGGTGATCTTGCTTTAAAGGCATTTTCAGATTTTAGGCGCAGATAAAAGGATTACGAGTGGGCTGGAAAAGAGTTTACAATTGTGTTTAGTAATTTCCTTAACTATGTATCATATTCCCAGCGATACGGGAAATAGTGAAACCGATATGTTTATCGATAAGATACAAAATAAGTAAAAAATTACAACTTATTTTAGTTGGCTAGACTTGTTACTGTTGGATGTAGTAAATCCGCTTGTACGAGGCGTGGATAATTGCTAGGAGGCAGTAAATGACACGTGTCGCCAACCTCACCTGACTGCAAGTACAAACCCATAGCACATTTGCCTGACCTTGACCTGTAGCCGGAAGCGGTAGATATCTCTTGTCAGCTGTGAGTATGAGAAAACTATAAATAATAAATACCTGGATATCCAGGTTGCCACACAATGGCTATCCTCTTGTTCAGCGTCAAATTAGGAATACACCAACATCAAAATCATCATATAAACCTAAGCATAATTCTGTTAATTTAACTGATTAACCGGAGCAACAAAGACACACAGCCGTACAACCCTGCACTTTAATAAACCTTAAATTTAGCAGAAAACTGGCAGAATAACCACTAGCCCTACAGATGGCAGTGAAATTTAATAATAATGGGAGTGAAAAATGAATAATATATATGAGTACCAACTATTTATTTATCACCTTAATTTTTAGGCTTATGCCTAAAAATTAAGGTGAATATGAAGAGGATTAAGGATAGTAATAGACCTCAATCTCTCTCGATTTGCTCTGATAGATTTTGAGGTATAAAAAATCAGAGTTAAAAAGCATAGAACAGCATTTTATATAGATAGTTGGGATTTACAGGGAGCGTAAACTGTCCAACCTTTTAGTAAGGATCCTGGTATTATAGTATGTAGTGATATTTGATATAATTAGAAGAAATTTTATGCAACTCTTTTTCTTTCTTATATTCTTTTACATAACTAGTAAACTAGTGTTACAAAGTACATACACTAGTGTTCAAAGAAAGTGCATCACCCCTTAAAATTGTAATTGTCGTCCGAATAATGCAAGTATATGGTTACAGATTACATCTTGCATCAGATCAGATTACAGATTGCATCAGATAAGATTGACATGCGTAGGTGATGACGTAATATTGCATCAGCTGTTACTTTCAGCTATATAAGCATGCTCTGCAAGAGCTGCAATTATTCCTTGCTTGTGTCAGGATGGCAAGTACTCTTTCTTCTTGGCGTCAACATGCAGTTAACGCCAAGAAGAAAGAGTACTATTGTTGCTTTATGTGAGGAAGGATGTTCTATCCATCATATTGCTTATAGAGTGTCTTGTAATCAGTCGACAGTGAGTAGGTTTCTTTCCAAACTCAAGAAAACTGGTTCTGCTGATAGGAAAAAAGGAACTGGACACAAACAAGTCTCTACACCAAAACAGGACCGCCTTTTGAAGCGCTTATGCCTTAAAAACTGTAAAGCTTCTTCGTCTGAGTTCAAAAGAGAATGGGAAGAACATACAGGAGTGGTAGCAAGTGCAGTAACAGTCAGAAGACACCTCTTCAAAAATGGACTTGTAGCCCATCATCCTAAGAAGAAGCCCCTCCTCACACAAAAAATGAAAAAGGCCCGATTAATTTGGTGTAAGGAGCATGGCAAATGGACCCCGAGCAGTGGGTCATTTATTTTCTTGGATGACAAGAAATTAAACCTGCGTGGCTCTAATGAGAGCCATGGATACCTGGCTATATTGGAAGGCAAATTGCTGCCAACCATTAGACACCATTTCAACCTGCCAAGTAACTGCATCTTTTGACTCTGCTCCTTGTCATCGGGCAAAAAGTGTGTAGGCACTTCTGTAGTTACTTTAGCTTCATTTCTGCATTAGAGGTTCAAAGTAATGTGTTTACATTTGTTACAGGTTAAAAAATTCAGGACGACTCTGCTCCTTGTCATCGGGCAAAAAGTGTGTAGGCACTTCTGTAGTTACTTTAGCTTCATTTCTGCATTAGAGGTTCAAAGTAATGCATTTACATTTGTTACAGGTGAAAAAATAGTTGGAAAAATGGTTCATTACAACTCTTAGCTAGCCAGGAAACACAGACTTGAATCCTATAAAGAATTGTTGGCATCGTGTGGAATCTGCAGTTGCCAGAAAGAAACCAAAGACCCTTCATGAACTTCAGGAAGCCATAATTCGTGTTTGGAACCACAAACTATCAGTTGATTATCTTCAGAAATTGATCTTCTCAATACCTCGACGGTGTGCTTCTGTCATCAGGGTCAGAGGCAGTTCAACTAAATATTAGTTTGCACCTGGTGAAAATGCTCATTTTGGAATATTTTGAAAGCACATGTCAAATATTACTTAGCTTTGCCTTAACTAAATAAATATCTTTTGTTTATATTTCTATTTGTGATGCTAGTCATTAATGTAACATACCATCGCAAAAAAGGGTTAAAGTGTGAAATTCCTAGGTGATACACTTTCTTTGAACACCAATGTGTGTGTGTGTATATAAACTATTACTGTCATTATCCAATTGCCTTATACCCATTAGTTGTCACAGGCTTCCCATTTCCTTTATAATAATAATAATAAAATTCTTTATTCGCAAAATTTTTACAAATATATGCTTCCCATTACAGGAATCCAGAGGAATCTAACAATCTAGTTGGAGACATTAATTATATTTACATACAAGCTGATAAAACAGAAAAAACTGCATAGAAAAACTGCAGCCATTGAGTAACAATAAAACACATACAGCATTCAGAGAATACATGAATCATAGCAACTATATTGCTTCTCCAACATAAGATTAGCTTAAAGAGCTTTGAGTTCTCGATAATTGCCAGACATCTTTCACTTGGAGTCAGTTTTAGTTTAAATGACAATTACAGGAATGGTGACTGCACATGAATATAGATTTTCTCTTTTTTTTTCCATGTATGCCAAATCACTGGACCACAGATCAAAATCAATGTCAGCTGAGCTCAGTGTGCTGATTATGCTGTTGGGAAAGTGCCGCTTGAAAGATGAGAGCTTCTGCAGGTTTAAACAGAGCACTAGCAGGTTTCTGAGAGCCCTACTCGGGATTTTCAAACCCACAAATTCCCAATGTCGATGAAGTCGTTAAATGCGGAGCAGAGATTGAGTGCCATTGTGAGCTTCCTCGCATATGCCATTTGCTGGGCTGGGGTGTAGCTTAGACTTTTACAGAGCTGTTATCTTGACATCGTATAGGGAAGGTGATCCCAATTGTTGGCCCACTTGAGGACCTAGAATTCTAGCCCCCAAAGCATCTTCAGGCTGGACAGAGGAGCTGCAGACCAAACTTCAATGTCGTAACCGATGATTGAGCTGAAGTAGTAGAAGAGAAATTTCCTGACTGTTTCTTTATTATGCGATTTATAGAGGTTGAGTTTCATGCCCCCAGAAGGCCCATAACGCTTTTGAGCGCAGTTGCTGGATTTGATCCTTACAGGTCAGATTTTCGTCCATTAAGTAAATAGTAACTGCACACAGACATTGAAGTCTGTATGCAGTTACTATTTAATCTTCTTTATTCTAATTCTTTCTTAATACCAAAACATATTCTTTCTGTCATACCTACAAAGATCTACGTGATGATGGTTCAAGCTGGACTATTCTTTCCTCCTTCTGTATGACACCAACTATTGATCTCAAATTTGGCACACTATGGCGATATCTGCCGATGCATCTAATAAATCCCCAAACAAACAAACAGGCAATTGATCTCAAAACATTCCCTCGACATGCAATCATTTAAATTTAACTAGTGGACTTCAGGAATGTACATTTCAGAACATGAACAATTCTCTATTTCTTTTTGGATATTATCAGTGTGCAAATAGCAGATCCCTGGTCTGGCTCCACATGCCAGGAATTTAATCAGCTAGTGGCAGTATGAATTATATTATATGTATTATGTAAATGTGTACTGTATTTTATATATATGGTGGTGTTGCCAGGAAAGATGGCTGGGATCACCAAGTTTAATAAATATATAAAAAAAAAAAAAAAAAAAAAACAGTCCTGTCTGATGCCATCATAGGGGTTTTGTGTGTGTGTGTGTGTGTGTGTGTGTGTGTGTGTGTGTGTGTGCGTGTGCGTGTGCGTGCGCGCGCGAGAGAGAGGAGAAATACAAGAATTGCGTTTTATTTAATGGTCAAATAAGCAGGAAAAACCACACTCAACTAACATGTTTGACCACTTGGTTAGCTTGGTTTGACCACTCTCATTCTTTCAATATATCTTAATCATCTTAAACTTACTCTGTTTACATTGGATCAAAAATTATTTAGTATGTACTTCAAAATTTTTTCTCATTTCCTCATTTTTTTATGATCTCTCCACTGCTTCCATTTGTTAGTTAGTTACAAATTTTTTTCTTAAAACTTTCATATCTGCAAGTATTCTAATTTTTAATTAAAACTTTATACTGACAAAGTTAGTTATTTTAACTAAATAATGAACAGATAACTTTGTATTTTGACTAATATCTCCTTTGCTTCAAACAAATTTGTTAAACTAGCTTCCTACTTGACTTATTTATTCATTATTTATTTATTTATTTATTTCATCATCATCATCAGCCATTTTCAATCCACTTCAGGATGAAGGTCTCTACAGCAACTTTCCAGTTCCTTCTGTTTTGTGCAATGGCCATCCATTTACTACCCACAAACTCATGAATTTCATCTGTCCATCTCCGTTTTTGTCTTCCAGATTTTCTTCTAGCTCCACTTGGGTACCATTCTGTTATTACCATTCTGTTATTATTTTCTTAGTCCATCTGTCATCATGTCTTTGAGCTATATGTCCTGCCCAAGACCATTTTAGTTCTTTAGATTTGATAAGAATGTCCTTTACTTGAGTTTGCTGCCTAATCCATGTGTTTCTCTTCTTATCCAACAGTCTGATCCCCAATATAATTTGTTCCATCCTTCGCTGTGTAGTTCTCAGCTTCTCTTCCATTCTTTTGGTGAGTGCCCAAGTTTCACTTCCATAAGTCATTGTGGGTAGTATACACTGGTTCATTATTTTATGTTTCAGACAAACTGGGATATTGCTCCTCATTATGTGACTATATTTCCTAAATGCTACTCATCCAAAATTTATTCTTCTCTTGACTTCCAGCCATTTCTCATTATTATGGCTAATAACTTGTCCCAGATAAGTATATGACTCCACCTTTTCAATTACTACACCTTCAATCATTATATCCCTTTCTGTGGCATACTTTTTCATCATTACTTTTGTTTTAGCCATATTCATCTTTAGTCCAAAATCCTTACTAACTCTGCATAACTGATTAAGATTGTCCTCTAATTCTCTGGGATTGTGGCTTATGACTACAATGTCATCTGCAAATCGTAAAAGGTTTAGGTACTCTCCATTCACATTGGCTCAGTTCTGAGAGCGGTCTAATCTTCTGAAAACTTCCTCAAGGGCAGCAGCAAACAACTTCGGAGATATTGTGTCTCCTTGTTGAACACCTTTCTCAATTTTAAATTTATCACTGTTTTTGTCTAGTGTAATACAGGAGGTGGCATTCTCATATATTTTCTTCAAAATCATAATATATGGAATATCTATGCCTCGTCTTTCCAGTGCCCGAAACATTGCCTTATGCTGTATGGAGTCAAATGCCTTTTCATAATCCACAAATGCCAGACATAATGGTGTTTTATATTCATTTGTTTTCTCCATTAGCTGTGACACTATGTGAAGGAGATCCATAGTTGAGAATCCTGTCCTAAAGCCAACTTGCTCTTTCGGTTGATTCTCATCAAGTATTCTTTCTGATCTGTTAGTAATGATCCTTGTGAACAAGATGTAGATGTGGGATAACAAGCTAATTGGTCTATAATTTCCAATTTCTGATTTATCTCCTTTCTTATGCAGCAAAACTATGATTGCATTATTCCACTCCTTAGGCGTAACACCTTTTCTAATGTCTTTTGTGAAGAGTCTTGCCAGTTTTTGTATTATGTCTCTTCCTCCCAATTTTAACAACTTCACAGTAACTTCATTTTCTCCCGTGGCTTTCTGATTCTTCTTTTTCTTCAACGCATGTTCTAACTCATCATGAAGGATACAGGTAAGTTGTATGTGTTACTAATTTGCGATCCGTCTTTCTCACTGCTGGCATCATTCCCCCGCTCCTTGTATAACTCTTTATAGTAGTCTTTTGATATTTGAAGTATGCTTTCTCTGCTATTTATAAGTACACCATTGCTATTCTTCAGTTTCAGTATCATTTTGTCTTTCTGCATTACTGCTGATTTAAATCCTTTGTTTTCCCTTAATACTTGTTCTACTTTTCTTGTGTTAAATTTTCTAATGTTCTCTCTGAGCCTCTTTCTAATGGCTTTGCATAACTCAGTATACCTCTGGTCCTTGAGGTTGTCACAGACATTCTCTCAGATATGCCAGACAAGCTGTACTTGCTACCTGGGAGTCTAAAACGCTGATGGAACTGATATTCGGGTGACACTCAAGTCAAGTGGACCCAATTTCGTCGAAGTCCGGATGGTCAGTGACAGCCAAATCCTCTGCATGCACCTTCACGATAGTGGGACTGTTAGTAATCCTGGGTATAACCTCCATGCACAAGTACATGGTGGGTGACCACCCAGGTGTGAACCAACGTAAGCAGGGGTCGAGGTGTGGCACCCACACCACATGGAAGAACACCGTCCCTCTATGTTACCAGGCAGTACTAGGTGGTAGATGACTCTCATCAACCGGTGAAATACCACCCCTTTGCTTATTGGAGGCTTGAAGTGGTGGAACCCATGATTAGTCTCTACAGCTAAGTTCCGGTCAACCCTTCCCTATCTCTTCCATCATGCAGTATGATTGATGACTTTTGAGGTTATGATGAACGTCGTGGGAAGATCCAATATTCCTTACATTTTGAGGGTACTGCTCTAAAACGGTGTTCGCAGGCCGGCCACTAGTTAGTACACCGGACCAAACCTATTAGTAACTCTCTAGGAGGCTTCCGGATCAGCTAGTATATAATCTTGCTACCTCTACTCTGTCAGATAGTGACAGGAGGGAGTCCAAGTAGTGTGTATGTGGGGAGCATTGTCGAGGCCCCGTTATGTCAAGGATCTGGGTATATTCTTACCACGTGTACACCATATCCAAAAATTTCATTACTTCATACAGCATGTCCCACCTACTTTTTCTTACTATTGAATACACCATGAATTGTCAAATTAATAGAGCAAGCTTATCTGCGAAAAGATCTAAACAACCTAAGCACTTCCTAATTCATTTCACAAATATACGTGGTCTCAATTCTAATCTCAACGATGTCCAGTTCCACTTGCAGTCTGCCAAACGCCATACTTTTTCTGACAAAATCTTAGTTATCGGTTGATTCAACTACTGCTCACCTCAGATGCCCAAATTATTAGCTGTATGATTCCTTTCGACACAAAGGTGGTACTTGGGCATATGTCCGTTCTGATATTCTCTGTCAGAGACTTGGCAATTTGGAATCTCCTCTCTTTGATCTTCTCTGGCTTAAAATCTCTCTACCTCACTGTGTTAAATTAATCTGTTTTCTCTACCGTTCTCCCAACTCTACTAATCACTTCGAACTCTTTGACTTCCTCTCCTTGCAACTTGACTTTCTCCAGTAAAACTTTCCTAACAGTAAGGTAATTTTCCTTGGTGATTTTAATGTTCACACTCCAGCTGGCTCTGGCTTCCATTTTCTAGTCACACCGACCCAGCTGGTCGAGATGCTGAGGCTTTTGTAATTGCTAATGACCTAGCACAGATTGTTCATTTACCTACAAGAATACCGGACAATCCTAATCATACAGCCAATAAGCTTGATCTTTTTCTCACAAACAACCCTTCTAAGTATACGGTTGAAGTGAGAGGTCCTTTAAGCACTTCAGATCACAACTTGGTGATTGTCTCTTCTCCACCGGAACCTTTATCTCATGGCTATTTTCAACCTCGTGTTGTTGTTGTTGTTGTTATTTGGTTTTTAGGAGCATTAGCAACTAAGGCCATATTGCTCCGAGGATATGCGGTGGTCATTCCCTGACCTTTCCGCATCCTCCGTATTTGGTGGTCACGGGCTCGAACCCCGGTCTAATCAAGAAGCGTGTGCTACGCACTGCCGCTCCTGCCCACCTGGCTACGGAGGCGCATCAACCTCGTGTTGTTTGGCATTACAAGAATGCAAAATGGGATGACCTGCGAGACTTCTTTTCTTCTTTTCCTTGTTCGGATTACTGTTTCAAAACTTCGGATGTTAATATTTGCTCAGATCGTGTCAGTGAAATTATTCTTGCAGGAATGGAATCCTTTATCCCACACTCCACTTTAAAATCTCGCCCTTTATCTAAAACCTTGGTTTTCCAATAAATGTGCTAAGGCTGTTCAAGAGACGTATGTTGCATATCATAATTGGCTTGTTTCTAATTCTTCAGTTTCATTTTTTGCCTACACCAAAGCTCGCAACAATTGTAAAGCAGTTATTAATCAATCCAAACTTGATTTTGAACAGGCTAAGAGTAGAAAACTTGCGTCTTGCCCTAATGGTAGCCGAGCATTCTGGTCTCTTGCCAAAGCTATTGGCCGCAACTTTTGCCCATCTCTGCTCCCACCTCTGTCCAAACCGGATGGTTCTATTGTCACTTCAGCCAAGGATAAAGCTGACCTGCTAGCATCTCATTTTTCTTCCAGCTCATGTATTAAGGATCTTGGTAAAACACCACCCACCATTCCCAACACACTCCATTCAATGCCTCCTGTGGTCTTCCATCAAAAGGATATCAGAAGGATTTTGATGAATCTCGATGCTAGAAAGCTCCAGGTCCTGATGGTATTTCTCCACTTGTTCTCAAAACCTGTGCTCCTGAACTTACTCCTATTCTTTGCCGCCTTTTTTCACTTTCTTATTCCAAAGGTGTTTTTCCCTCTGCTTGGAAATTTGCTCATATCCAGCCAGTTCCTAAAAAGGGTGACAAATCCCTCCCATCCAATTATTGTCCCATTGCAATTACGTCTACTCTTTCTAAAGTAATGGAGATCTCAATTAACCGCCAACTCTTAAACTACCTACAAACCTTCCGTCTGATCAACGATCGCCAGTATGGATTCCATCAGTGTTGATCCACTGGTGATATTCTGGCTTATGTTACCCATTTATGGACTAATTCAATGGAAAGGTTTGGTGAAACACTAGTAGTTGCTCTTGACATCTGAAAGGCTTTTGAAGGTGTTTGGCATAAAGGTCTTCTAAACAAGTTTCCATCTTATAGTTTGACAACTGTTTTTAGTAAATGTTTATCCAGTTTTCTCTCTGATCGCTCTCTGAGGGTGATGGTAGATGGCTCTCTGTCTTCTAACTTTTCCACTAATGCAATTGTCCCCAAGGTTCAGTTCTTTCCCCACTCTTTTCCTCTTGTATATTAATGACCTTCTTCCATTGATTGGAAATCCTATCCATAGTTTTGCCGATGATAGTACATTGCATTCCACTTTCTATTTTGGGAAATCTTGTCCTGCCCAATCAGCTTCAACTTCTCAAAAATCTGCTACTAATTCCTTAAATGCCGATATCCAGGTAATTCTCCAGTGGGGCAAAGACAACTGAGTTGATTTCCACCCTTCTAAAACTCAGTCTTATCTCATATCTCGGAAAAAGGATTCTTCTGCTCCTATTCTTATCTTTAGTGGCACTCTGATTTCTAGGCAAAATGATATATCTCTTTTGGGGATTACCCTGACTGCTAATCTCTCTTGGCACAAGCACATTACAAATATTGCTTCCTCTGCATCTAAAAAACATGGTTTTCTCTTTCACTCTCAGTGTTACTTTTCTTCCAAACAGCTGCTCACTCTGTATAAATCGCAAATCCGCCCTGCCATGGAATATTGTTCCCACATCTGGGGTGGTGCCCCCAAAACCTCTCTCAGGCTTCTTGATTCCATTCAGAAGAGAGAAGTTAGGTTAATTAACGATTCCTCTCTAACAGAGTCTCTCCACTCGCTTTCTCACAGACGTACTGTTTCTGCTGCATGCCTCTTCTACAGATACTTCCATGGGCACTGTTCTTCTGAATTGGCTTCTATAATTCCTGCTCTCTCTTTCAAAACAATCCGAACACATGCCGCCACCAGTCAACATCCATTTACTGTCCAACTTCAAACCCACAGAACCAACTTTTCATCTTCCTCATTTATTCATTCAACTGGTGTTTTCTGGAACAACCTGCCTTCATATGTATTTCCTAAAAATTACAATCCACAGAAGTTCAAGTCTAATGTCAACAAATATCTTCTTTTGTCTTCTCAACCTCCAACCCAAGCATGGTACCAAGTACTATAGGTTCTATTACCTCTCGTGTTTGGGGTTCGCATGAAAAAAAAAAAAAAAAATACTCACTTTTCTCGCTGTCACTGTTTTTCTTGTTCTTCATTTGTCATCTTAGGTTCATCATGACAAGTTTTTCTTGACTAATTTTTTCTTCTTTGGATTTCTTTTTACCTACAGGTTTCTTGGGGATTTTCACTTTCAGAAAATTGTAATATTTGTCATCGATATCTTGGTCCTGAGCAGCTGCAGAAAGTCAAACTTGTTCTTAAGTTCCGGTACATACTGCTTTTTCACCTCTTCTGTTATCTCAAAGACCTTTGTATTATTTACACAAGTCAGTTTTTTCCATTCTTTTCTTACATCTAAATCAAGTGTGCATCTTACCATTCTGTGATCACTTCCAACATTTACCTTGTTCAGGACAGTGACATCATTCACGATATATCTTGTGTTAGTGAGGATGAAGTAGATTTCATTAGTTGTTAATACATTCGGGCTCTTCCATGCCACTTTCTGTTCACCCTTTCTTGAAAAAAGTGTTCATTACTGACATTCCTCGAGATTCTGCAATTCCACAAGTCTTTTGCCTCTTTCATTTCTTTCACCAATTTCAAAATTTCCTATAGTTCCCCTTTCTGTGCTGTTTTATCTCTTTCCAACCTTAGCATTGTAGTCCCCCATAATTGGGGGACTACAATGTTCAATAATAGTGTATTGAGTTTTCTGTTCATCTAGAAGACTCTCAATTTCTGTGTACATTTCTTCAACCTCTTTGTCATCATGGATCGATGTTGGTGCATAACTCATTATAACCTTTATGTAAACTCCAAACACGAGAGGTAGTAGAACCTATAGTACTTAGTACCGTTCTTGGGTTGGGGGTTGAGAAGAAGATATTTGTTGACATAGGACTTGAACTTCTGTAGACTGTAATTTTCAAGAAATACGTATGAAGGAAGGTTGTTCCAGAAAACAGCAGTTGAATGAATAAACGAGGAAGATGAAAAGTTGGTTCTGTGAATTTGAAGTTGTACAGTAAATGGATGTTTGCTAGTTGTGGCACATGTTCAGACTGTTTTGAAAAGAGAGAACGGGAATTATAGAAGCCAATTCGGAAGAACAGTGCCCATGGAAATATCTGTAGAAGAGGCATGTAGCAGAAACAGTACGTCTATGAGACAGAGAGTGGAGAGACTCTGTGAGATGAATCATTAATTAACCTAACTGCCCTCTTCTGAATGGAATCAAGAAGCCTGAAAGAGGTTTTGGGGGACATCACCCCAGATGTGGGAACAATATTCCATGGTAGGGTGAGATTTGCAATATGCACAGAGTGAACAGCTGTTTGGAAGAAAAGTAACGCCGAGAGTGAAAGAGAAAACCAAGTTTTTTAGATGCAGAGAAATATTTGTAATGTTCTTGTAATGCAACAATACGAGGCTATTCCCAACAATACGAGGTTGGGAATAGCCATGAGATAAAGGCTCCATTGGAGAAGAGACTATCACCAAGTTGTGATCTGAGGTGCCTAAAGGACCTCTCACTTCAACAGTGTACTTAGAAGGGCTGTTTGTGAGAAAATGATCAAGCGTGTTGGCTGTATGGTTAGGATTGTCCAGTATTCTTGTAGGTAAATGAACAATCTGTGCAAGGTCATTAGTAATTGCAAAAGCCTCAGCTAGCTGGAGTTGTGAACATTAAAATCACCAAGGAAAATTACATCACTGTTAGGAAAGTTGGACTGGAGAAAGTCAAGTTTCAAGAGAGGAAGTCAAAGAGTTTCAAATGATTAGAGCTCTTTAGCTTATATCTTCTTAGAAATACTGAGTAGTAGTCTTGGCATCCTTGGTGATGTACTTCAGAATTCCAAAATGTTGTTTTTTATATCTTTATGGAACAGAACACCAACTCCACCTTCACTCCTTTCACTGTTTCCATTGGTGTAATTTGCAAAACTTAAGCCTTCCTTCGTAAGAGCAACCATTCACTAATATTAGCATTAGCATTAGTAGAGGCATTTGATGCAAGAAAGCAAGCTTATGCAGCATCAGCCAAAAAAAAAAAAAAAAAACCACTTCCACTTCACCCCTCTATTCGTTCAAAATACCTGTCCAGCTGAGCCTTAAACTTATTTAGGCTATCAACTTCCACGACAAGGGATGGAAGTCTGTACTTCACTAATATAGTTCACTAATATAGTTGCCCTTCTCTGTACTCATTCCAGCAGCTCTACATCCTTCTTAAAATGAGGCCTCCAGACCTATACTCAGTATTCAAGGTGTGGCCTGACCATTGCCTTCTACGAAGGGATGATCACCTCCTTATCGCTTCTTGAGAAATTCCTGTATATCATTGACAAGACACCATAACACCACTCTTGCAGACCATCTGCACTGCTCAGAAAACTTCATATCTGCCTACATAAATTTCCCCAGGTCCATTTCATTCTCTACCACTGTCAGTGTAGTACCACAGAGTTGATACATTACTCTGGGATTACTACTTCAAATATGCAGTATTTTACATTTGTCAATGTTAAACTTCAGTTGCTACCTCTCAGCCCATCTGCTCAAGTTTTCTAGATCCTGTTGTAGCAGCATACTGTCATTAGTGTCATTAACAATCCTGCGAACATTTGTAACATCTGCAAACTTGGGCATTAAGCCTGATATACCATCATCAATATCATTTATAAATATAGAAAACAACAATGGACTCAACATAGACCATGGGGAACTCCACTAATAATATTAGTCCATTGATTACCATGCTCCATCTTCTCCCACTCAACCATCCCTTTATCCATAGCAGAAATTTGCCTCCAATGCCACACTGCTCCAAATTTTGCAGAGGTTTTGCATGTGCAACAGTATCAAAAGCCGTCCTAAGATTCAAATATATGCTATCAAAATTATTGTTTTCCTTCCAGCTCCTTGTGACAAAATCATAGTATACAGCAGGTCCCCGTTATAACGCGGTTCGCTTTATGCTGATTCGCTATAATGCTGATCTTAGATTATAACGCTGTCACAGATCACTAAAGCTCTTTTAATGATTGCATTTTTGGCATATTTAACGAAATTGTTTCATTTGTTGGAGTCGATAGATTGAAAATGAATACCAAAACAGCATTAAAACGTTTCCCATGCCGACTTGAGAAATTTTCCCACGCTCAGTGAAATTTTCTCGCACGCTAATTTAATTGCAGTAGAATGACTTGTTACGTAGTTCCGAGATCAACATTTTAAAAAATGACCAAGTATATTATTGCTTGTAATATTTGCGTTATATGCGTTTATCCGAAGTCTAGTCATCACTCAGTACAGTATTAGACATCGTGCGAAATGGACAGTTTACTTGAACATTGTATCATAATTAATGCAACCAACACAGTTACATTTTCGAAGAGTTAATAATGGCCGATAAGAATGAAAAAGCAACAAAGTCTGAGCGCAGTACGAAGACTATAAATGTAAGAAAAAGATTGAATTTGAAATTAAATTAGACATTTTGAAGCAAATCGATTCCGGTCAAAGACAAGTGGATGTGTGCCATAATTTAGGATTTGCAAGTTTAACTGTAAGAACAATTATAAAAAAAATAAAGAATTAATTTTAGCAGCGGGAAAGATAGCTGCAAGCATCTAGAGCTAGGCCGGCTATTAGGATTGAAATGCAAAGACTTTAACTAATTTTATTGAAGATAATATCCAATGCAGAATTCAGTTAAGTTAATTATTATTAAAGAGAGAGAGAGAGATTAGCCAATATGATGATCTGAAGAAAGAAAACTCACCTAAAAAAAAAAAAAAAAAATGTGGAACCATTTAAAACTAGTAAGGGCTGGTTGAATAGATTTAAAATCCAGGGAGAAGCCGCAAGTGCAGATTAAGGAGCCGAAACTTTTAAAAAAGAACTTGTTAAAGTTATTGAAGAGGGGTATTATGCGTTATACTTCTCAACAAGTTTTTAACATAGATGAAGCAGGACTTTTGTGGAAACGAGTGCCTAAAACAAGTTTCATATTGAAAGAAGAAAAAAACATGCCAGGTTTCAATGCGGCGAAGGATCGGTTGACTTTATTGTTGGGTGGTAACGCTGCGGGGGATTTAAAATTAATACCCCTTTTAGTTTATTTGGAAGAGGGCCAAAGTTCAACCCAAAATCGACACATTTTTCTTGATTAAATTCATCAATTAAATTAAATCAATTTAGATCAATTAAATTCATGATTTTAATTGGAATTTTAAGTTTAATTTTGATACTTAAGTAGTTACCACATAATTATATACGTATGTAATGCAGAATATTTTATATGTACAAATTTGAATATTAAATATTTTGACCGACATTTGTACATCTTTTCACTACCATTTATTATTGATTAGGAAATATCCTATGGCACCGATCGCAATTCACAAATACATATGTTACCTTATGGAAATGCAGCGTCACTTAACATTGATTCCCTTAGCGCTCTGATTTTACGGAACAAATTATCAGCGTTAAGCAGGGGTCACCTGTACAATCAAATTGGTCAGAAAAGACTTCCCTTAAAACCCATGTTGTGTCCCAGCTATAACTGAAGTCTTGTCTAGATGATCCTGCAGTACTTCTTTAACCAGAGCCTCCATTAATTTCCCTGGAACAGAAGTTAAACTGAGAGGTCTGTAATTACTTGTGTTGCCCTTTGATCGTGCTTTTTTAAATTATGGTCACATTTACACATCTCTAGTCTATGGGTATCTCCCCTGAGTCCAAGGAAGCTCTCATAATTATGGCTAAGGGTTTGCTTACTTCCTTTGCTGCCTCCTTTAATATAACTGGAGAGCTCTCATCCACCCCAGATGCCTTTCTTATGTTTATTTTCAACAATTTCTCCTCCCCTTTACTCTCAGTTATTAGAAAATCAATCTGTTTGCTTGATGTTTGCGGAGCAATCGGGTACGGGACATGATACTGCCATGGGGGGATGTCTTTGTGTGTGCACGATGCAAGGAGTGCAAGGAAATTAGGCGACAACTCAGCGTTGTTATGGGCCTATATGAAACCTTGAAGGACAGGGTGGATGCCCTCGAAGGAAATAAATTGAGGGGCCCATCAGGCTCTCAGCTGCCCACATCAACGCCAGAGCTTGCACTTGGTCATCTTGCAACACAGAGGCAGCCCCAAGGCAGAATGCGCTGGTCCCACAGGAACTAGTAGTTGTTGGTGACTCTATTGTCAGGGAAACGGGGAACGTGCTTTGTAAAAAGGATAGGTGGAACAGGACCAGGGTATGTCTGCCAGTGGCAAAGGTTGATGATGTTGTAGAGCGGATATCATCTTTTAAGGGCACAAAAGGTGATATAGTTGTACACGTTGGCACTAATGATATTAAGAGTAGGAGACCAGCAGAATTACTTAACAAGTACAGGTCACTGTTGAAAAAAAGCCGTGAAGTAGAGTTAATGGGGGATTTTAATTTCCCAGATATTGATTGGAATTTGTGGGTTGGTCACTCACAAACTAGCAAGGCTTTTGTGGATTTATTGGATGATTGTTTTCTACACCAGCATGTTCGGGAGGCAACTAGAGGGAGCAATACTCTTGATCTGATTATCAGTAGTGATTCTTCATGCATTAAGAATCTGCAGATAAAGGAACCAGTAGGTGGCAGTGATCACAGTGTGCTGAAGTGGGATTTACTCAAGGAGGTAACTACCATCAGAGGTAAAGGGAAGGGTTTTTGCTTTCGTAAAGGTGACTATGATGGACTGAGACAGTATTTAAATTCTATATAGTGGGACCAACTGATGATGTTACCAACAGCAAATTCAAAATGGGAAGCATTCAAGGAACTAATCTTGGAAACTAAAAGGCTTTACATACCAACCAAGAAATATTGTTCAAGGTTCAGGCCAAAATTGTTGTCAGATGAACTAATGAGACATATGGCAGAGAAGAAAAATGCATGGGATACATAGAAATTAATGGGTGACATGGAAGCCTATGATAGATATAAGTTGGTCTGTAACCAAGTCACAAAGGAGATTACGCAGGCAAAGGCATATTATGAGAAATCCTTGGCAAAGGATGCAAAGAAAAACAGAAAAGAGTTCTTTACCTATTTAAACTCAAGAAGGAAAGGGATGAATCAGATTGGTCCACTGGATGTTGATGGTTCAACAGTTGAGGATCCTGCTCAGGTGGCTAACAATCTAAACGAGTATTTTGCATCTACATTCACACATGAGGAGTTATTCAGGAAGGGGAATGTCGTAGGTGAAGAAAACATTGGCAATGAGCTAGATGATTTTCTAATAACTGAGAGGAAAGTGGAGGAGAAATTGTTGAGGATAAACATAAAAAAGGCACCCGGGGTGGATGGGATCTATCCAGTTATATTAAAGGAGGCAGCAAAGGAAGTAAGCAAACCCCTAGCCATAATTATGAGAGCTTCTTTGGACTCAGGGGAGGTACCCATAGTTGGAGATGTGCAAATGTAACCCCAATTCACAAAGGAAGATCAAAGGCTGACACAAGTAATTACAGACCTGTTAGTTAAACTTCGGTTCCAGGAAAATTAATGGAGGCACTAGTTAAAGAAGCACTGCAGGATCATCTGGACAAAAATTCAGTTATAGCTCAGACACAGCATGGTTTTGTTAAGGGCAGGTCTTGTCTGACCAATTTGATTGGATACTATGATGTAGTCACAAAAGAACTGGATGCAGGGAATAACTTTGATATTATATATTTGGATCTTAGAAAGGCTTTTCATACTGTTGCGCATGGAAGACTGCTGCACAAATTGGAGCAGTGTGGCATTGGAGGCAAATTGCTGCTATGGATAAAGGGATGGTTGAGTGGCAGAAGACAGAGAGTGGTAATCAATGGACACTGCTCAACGTGGACTAATGTTATTAGTGGAGTTCCTCAGGGTTCAGTGTTGGGTGCATTGTTGTTTTCTGTATTTATAAATGATATAGATGATGGTATATCAAGCTTTATGTCCAAGTTTGCAGATGATACAAAGGTTGGCAGGGTTGTTAAGGACACTACTGATGCTATGCTGCTGCTGCAAAAGGATCTGGAAAGGTTGAGCAGATGGGCTGAGAGGTGGCAAATGAAGTTTAACATTGACAAATGTAAAGTACTACATATGGGAAACAGTAACCCCAGATCAACGTATCAACTCCGTGGTACTACGCTGACAGTGGTAGAGAATGAAAAGGACCTGGGGGTAATTGTGCAGGCAGATATGAAGTTCTCTGAGCAGTGCAGACGAGCTGCAAGAGTAGCTCATGGTGTCTTGTCAATGATAAACAGGAATTTTTCTAGCAGGGATAGGGATGTGATTATTCCCTTGTATAAGGCATTGGTCAGGCCACACCTTGAGTACTGTATACAGGTCTGGAGACCTCATTTCAAGAAGGATATAGAGCTGCTGGAACGAGTACAGAGAAGGGCAACAAGATTAGTGAATGGAACAAAGGGTTGCTCTTACGAAGAAAGGCTTAAGTTTTGCAAATTACAGAGTCTGGAGACTAGGCATTGGCGAGGTGATCTGATAGAGGTGTATAAGGCTTTGAATGGCTTGAGCATGCTCAATGCCGATGGAATTCTTCCTCTTGCTCAGAATAATCACCTGAGAGGGCATAAATTCAAATTGATGAAGGACGGATGTCGGATAGATGTGCGGAAATTTGCCTTTAGCCAGCGGGCAGTTGGTTTGTGGAATAGACTTCCATCACTTGTTGTTGAAGTTGATAGCCTAAACAAATTTAAGGCTCAGCTGGACAGGTATTTCGAACGAACGGAGGGGTGAAGTGGGAGTAGTGGTTGTGCTTTTTTTTTTGGCTGATGCTGCATAAGCTTGCTTTCTTGCATCATATGCCTCTACTAATACTAATACTAAATCATTTAGCTCACTGCCAGAGTTTAATAGACCTTTTGCATTCCCCTCCCTGAATAACTACTCATGTGTGAATGTAGTTGCAAAATGCTCATTTAGTTTGTTAGCTGCATGAGCAGGATCACCAACAGTTGAACCATCAATATCAAGTGGACCAATCTGATTCATCCCCTTCCTTCTAGAGTTTGTATAAGTAAAGAACTCTTTGATGTTTTTCTTTGCATTCTTTTCCAAAGATTTCTCGTAATCTGCCTTTGCCTGCCTAACTTCCTTCGTGACTTGGTTACAGACCAGCTTATTTCTATCATAGGCTTCCATGTCACCTGATAATTTATATGTATCCCACACATTTTTCTTCTCTGCCACATGTCTCATCATTTCATCTGACATCAATTTAGGCTTAAACTTTGAACAATATTTCTTAGTTGGTATGAAAAATTAATTCTTTGAATGCTTCCCACTTAGAATTTCCTGTTGGTAACATCATCAATTGGTTCCACTGTATAGAATTTAAATACTGTCTCAGATGACCATAGTCACCTTTACAAAAGCAGAACCCTTCCTTCACCCTGATAGTAGTTACCTCTTTGAATAAATCCTACCTCAGCACACTGTATTCACTGCCACCTAGTGGTTCCTTTATCTGCAAATTCTTAATGCATGAAGTCACCACTGATAATCAGATCAAGAGTATTACTCCCTCTAGTTGCTTTCTGAACATGCTGCTGTAGAAAACAATCATTCAATAAATCCACAAAAGCCTTGATAGTGTGTGAGTGACCAACCCACAAATTCCAGTCAATATTTGGGAATTTAAAATCCCCCATTATAAGACACTCTGATTAGCCCTTTCTATTTCTCTGTACAGTTGTTTATTATACTCATCAGTCATTATGCAGGCGCCTCCATAGCCAGGTGGGTAGGAGCAGCAGTGCGTAGCACACACTTCTTGATTAGACCGGGGTTCAAGCCCGTGCCCACCAAATACGGAGGATGCGAAAAGGTCAGGAATGACCACCGCATATCCTCGGAGCAATATGGCCTTAGCTGCTAATGCTCCTAAAAACCAAATAACAAACAAACAATAACAATCAGTCATTAGGCCTATAACACACTCCTTCCCTCAATTTTGATTTCCCAGTGCTTATGTCACACCAAACTGGTTCAACACTGCACTGTCCAGCCATGTCTGTACTTCCTTGGATGTTATGCGTTTCTTAACCAATAGCATAACCCCTCCTCCCTTCCTATCCTCCTATCCTGTCTATCCTTCCTGTACACATTGTACTCCCCAAAAATCCAGTTCTGCATTCCTTATATCTGTGTGAAACCATGTCTTTGATGTTTTGACCAACACCTCAAATTCATCAAATTTATTTACCAAACTCCTAGCAATGGCGTACACGGAAGTATACATGCACCTGTTCCTATTCTCATCTACCCTAATACAGCCTATGTATTAGGGTAGCTGAGAAAACTATTTACTTGTTCCGCAATGTTGTTGTTGTTTGTTTGGTTTTTAGGAGCATTAGCAACTAACGCCATATTGCTCCAGGAATATGTGGTTGTCATTCCCTGACCTTTCCACATCCTCCGTATTTGGTGGTGACAGGCTGAAACCCCGGTCTAATCAAGAAGCGTGTGCTACGCACTGCTGCTCCTTCCCACGTGGCTACGGAGGCACCGTTCCGCAATGACTTTCAGCAAAATCTGGAATCCCCTGCATCTTGTTTTCCAGACTGCTGCTCATTCCAATAGTAGCAGTGTTTGCCTTTAGCCAGTGGGTGGTTGATTTCTTAAACAAACTTCCATCTGTCATTGTAGAAGCTGATAGCTTAAACAGATTCAAGGCAGAACTAGACAAACATTTGGAGTGAGTGGATGGGTGAAATGAGAATGGGGGCGTGTTTTTTTTGGCTGATGCTATATATGCCCTTGCTAATGCTAATTAGTATTAGTATTAGTAAGGGCCTCATGGTGCAAGAAAGCCTATGGCTTATGCTGCACCAGCCAAAAATAAATAAATAAATAAAAGAATAAAAAAATAATAATAAATAAATAATAATTAATAAAAAAAAAAAAAAAAAAAAAATTAAACCTATCATCCTATGCTCTTCCCTTACCCGAAAGTACTATCCAGATGACCTTTGAATTTCCCCAAACTGTCGGCCTCTACCACCCATGAAGGCAACTTATTCTAGTAATTTATAACTCGCTGGCTAAAATAAAACTTCCTGCAGTCCAATATAAACATTTCCCCCCCCGTAACTTGAATTTATGTCCCCTAGTTCTAGCATCATTTATAACCTTGAAAATTTCGTCCTCATTCATTTTACTGATGCCTTTCATCAACCGGTGAAATACCACCACTTTGCTTATTGGAGGCTTGAAGTGGTGAAACCCATGTTTAGTCTCTAGAGCAAAGTTTCCGGCTTTCCCCTCCCCTCATACTTCTCCTTCAACCCATGCACGGTACTAAGTACTATACGTTTTGATACCTTTCGTGTTTGGGATTTTCATAAAAAAAAAAAAAAAAAAAAAAAAAAACTCTGCAATTGTATAGGTTTAACGGGAACCACTAGATTGTGGAAAGTTATAGCTCTTAATCTGTACTCTTAAGAATTAGCAAAGGCACATGATGCAAGAAAGCAAGCTTATATAGCATCAGCCAAAAAAAAAAAAAAAACTCTTATTTCACCCATCCACTGACTCCAAATGTTTGTCAAGTTCTGCCTTGAACAAATATGTGCTCTTAAGAATTAAACCCTTTAGCTCTTAAAAGCTAAAGGGATTAATTCCTGTATAAATTGATCATGCTGTTACGAGGGGAGTTGAAAAAAGATTTGTATTCGCTTGGAAGTAGTTGGGATAGGTGAATATTTAATTCTTAAGAATTAAACCCTTTAGCTCTTAGAAGTTAAAGGGATTAATTCTTAATCCCTTTAGCTCTTTATTCATGCTTTCTACAGCATCAGCTCTATTGCCTAAGGCCAGAGGTGCGAACAATGTGTATCCAGTCCTCTCAAAATCAGTTCATTATATGGAAGCTATTTTCAATGTAATAACCAAGGAGAATTCAAAAAAATTTTTCTAAATAGAAAATTTCGCTATATGGAATTTCCTTAAAGAGAGGTCCGACTGTATTTATTTCTTATGAGAGTCACATAGAGAAAGTACAATGCAATGAAGGCAAATGACCTGAAAGAGCAAAAAACAATATATATTTATTCTTAACTGGAGTAACAGAAAAACACTACTGCCCCCAGGTAAGAGTACCAAATAAACTGTGCTCATACTACACCATATCCTGGAAAAATGTATCCAGGATATGGTGCAGTATGAGCACAGTAAGAGGAAGGTTACAAATTTCGTGATGCGGAGTTGCACAGGGCCCATTTCTAACTGTTGCATATATATATAATATACATGACTCTTATTTCTAAAATTTACTAGTCATCAATATACACTCACCAACAATAAGTCGCTCTGACTCAGGCAAGTCTTTAAACAATCGTTTAAAATCATCACTTCGTGATTTGTAAGTTGGATTTAGCATCTGCAAAAAATAAATGAAAGGTAATTCTTTATTATTATTTACTGAATTTCAGAACAAATTTATTTAAAATCAAAACAACACTTTAAAATACGATAAAATTTGCGAATAAAAAAGGGGAAAAAAGAAAGCAATATTGCTAAAGAATTCATACAGTACAGGCCACAGAAACAGAAAGCCATAAATGAAAAGCAAGAAAGGAAGAGATTCATTCCTATCCAACAGTGATCAATTCATGATGACCAATTACTTTATAAATTGATCATGTTCAAAAGAGATTTGTATTCACTTGGAAGTAGTTGTAATAGGCAAATATTTTTTGTTTGATACCTTGAAATCTCTATAGCAACCACAAATTTTGGTTTTGATCTGACAATTCATTGTTTTTTTCTTTACAATGCTCAATGAAGTGAAGTGTCAAAATGAATAAATGGGAGTACAGATCAGTGATTTTGTTCCTCTTTCTAAAAGGGGAAACAACCAGAAGAATCCATGAAGAAATGGTCACTGTGTATGGGGAAGATTGCCTAGATTACAGCATTGTTGCACATTGGCATAAACAATTCAAATGTGGAAGAACCTCCTCAGTGTGTGATGAAAAAATCCCAAGTTGCTAGCAACTACTGTAACAAAACAGAGTTGCAAAAATTGAGGCATTAATCCTGGAAGATTGCTGTATTGCATCAAAGAACTAGCTGCAGAGTTCCAAATTAATGTAGGATCTGTGGAGAACATCATCCATCAACAGTTGCATATAAGTAAGGTGTCTGCTAGGTGGATTCCCAGCCTTCCAACCCCCCTTACCCAGGAGGAGGAAAGTACCCAATGTGCACATGAAATGTTGTCAATGTGCCAGGAAAGGCAAGAGAAGTTTTTTCACAGCTAGTTACCATGTATGAAACTTGGATCCATCACTATAGTTCTGAAATTAAACATATTTTGTCAAAACAAGGGAAGCATGCTGAGTCATCAACCCCCGCCCCTAAAGGCAAAGGTGCAACCAAGTGCTGGCAAGGTGATGCTGTAGTCAGTTTTTTGGGATCATGGTATAATATTAACAAATTATCTTCAGAAGATCTTTACTGTGACAGTGAAGTATTACTCCAAACTCCTCATTAAGCTATGTGCTGCTATAAAAGAAAAAATAAAGTGGGTAAAGAAGTCAAAAGGTGTGTGCCTGCTCCATGATAATGCTCCTGCACATTCCTCACATGATGCAGTGAGGTGCACCCATGAGTGTGAATTTGAAATATTGAAGAATCCTGGTTAATCCCCACCCCCATCTTGCATCCTCGGATTTCTTCTGCTTTTCTGCCCTGAAGTCCTTTATTCGTGGAAAACACTTAGCGCTGATGAACAAGTGACTTCTACTGCTGAGTCATAATTTGCCTTGAACAAATTTGTGCTCTTAAGAATTAAACCCTTTAGCTCTTAAAAGCTTTCCCGGACTTCAGAGGACTTCTACAAAACTGGCCTGCAGGAGTGTATTGAGAGGTGGCAAAAACATGTCTCTTTGCCTATGTTGAAAAAGTGTAATACATGGTGTGTTTTTCTACTCATTTCAACCTTCTATCAACTACTTCTGGGTGAATACAAATCTTTTTTTTGAACATCCCCTTGTACATGTGAAATACTTTTGGATTGTTATCCTCTAAGCTGGAAATTAAACCTACTTTTTCTGGTTCAATCAATATCTACATTTGTTAAGTTTCATTCATTCAGTGTACACAGTTTCATCACACACCTTCATACATTTTCGTATTTTGGACTTGTTTCATAATGCTTTAAATATGGTGTGCAAAGTGTACAGTAAAGTGCTTTGGGTCTAATGGCAACAGGGGTTTTCCGCCATCTCCAAATTATGTACTCTGTGTAGCACAGAATCTGTGAAGGCCAAAGATTTTACTAAAAAGTGTAAGTGCGTTGTTGTGTCGTGTAATGTCTTATTTGTTGTTCCTCTGACATTTTAGCCGTTAGGCCCCTAGTGGGAACCCACGTTGCCCACACTTTGCTCCGAGGAGGCAGGTCTGGCATAGAGGGATTTCAGTACGAACTGCAGTAGAAGTTCGTACTCTAGCAGCCCCTGCCACTTAGTTACCTAAGATTTCAGTGGCTAGGGCCTATATATATTTTAAAAAAAAAATTTTAAGCACTGGAAATTAGGTTAAGGCCAAATTGAAGAAATATGGTGTACACTAGCATTTTCCAAACTGTGTTCCATGAAAAATTGTAACTAATAATTAAAAAAAATAATAATAAATAAATAAATTTTGCATATTTGTAGAGTACACTACTTTTGTATCATCATAATTTTTAACATTATTTCTTTTCAGTTATTAATATATTGGCATAGACTAATAATCAAATAGACAGCAGAACACTTTATTTTGGTGGGATTTGCACAGAGAAGTATGCATAGAGATAATGACATGCTGACACGTTCTTGCATGTTTAAACAGTGCTGGTGGTGCCCCGGGGCAGAGCATACTGCTACTGGGTGCATCCACAGGTGGCGGATAGTGGAATGACCTTCAGATATTGGGATCAGCTGTGAATAACCAATAAACAGCCGCAGACCAAACCTGGGATCAGCTGGCTCCAGCTGTCAGTACCCAGCAGGGCTCCTGCCTAGGGTTATAGGCTCCCATGCTCAGGATAACGAGCAATGGCCAATGGCAGAATCCACAGTTAGTAAACTGAAGAAGAAGGCAGATGAGCTATGACCTCAGAAGACAACGGTTGTTTCAAGTGGAGGAACTTCTGGGAAGAGAGATGGTGTTCTCGGTAAACACACCCGGCAGAAGGCAATGGCAAACCACTGCTGTAAAATGCCAAGAATGTCATGGTCATGCACAATTTAAGAAAGGAAGACAACAGCTTGAAGGGGATCTGTGACATCAGATGCAGATGCCTCGCTTGGTACAGATAACCATGGACTGTCAGGTCCATGGTTATCTGTACCAAGTGGTGCTGGATTGTCAACAAGAAACTGTAAGCAGAACTAGCAGCAGCAGAAACAGAAAAAAAAAAAAAAAAAAGGCGCGCATTGAAATTAGAGGACTCTTTTCTTTTCCAATGCAGCAAAATTGATAATGTAAAACAGGAAATGAAATGATTACAAATTAACATACTCGGGTTATGTGAGATCAGGTGGAAAGAGAGCAGAGACTTCAAGACAGGGCAACAAAGAATGATTTATTCGGGAGGAGATGGACACGAAAGAAGAGTTGGGGTTTTGTTGGATAGGGTAACATCTGAGAGCGTGTTAGGTTGGTGGGCTTTATCGGACAGAATACTGCTGGTCAAACTCAAAGGAAAACCTTTTCATATGGCCATCAGTCAGGTGTATGCTCCAACAGCAGAGAGTAGTGAAGTGGAACTAAAAAAGTTTTATGAGCAGATGGAAACAGCAAGGAAACAATGCAAATCTCAGGAAATTATAATCATAATGGGAGACTTAAATGCAAAAGTAGGAAGTGAGCCAAATGGAGACATGATAGGAAGATATGGGTTGGGAAATCAAAATGAAAGAGGTGAAATCTGGGCACAGTGGTGAAAGATAAATCAACAAGTGATTACCAACACTTGGTTTAAAGAACATCCAAGGCGCACCTGGACATGGAACAGTCCAGGAGACAATGTAAGAAATCAAATAGACTATATCACTATAAATAAATGCTTTAGGAATGCCATCCTTCAGGCAAAGACATATCCAGAGCAGACTGCAGAAGCGACCATGTAACAGTAGCAGCCAAACTCCTGGTTAAGTTGAAAAAACTGAAACAAAGCACAAGAACGGAATGTTTTCAATTTGATCTATTGCAGAAAGGTGATGGCATTAAGAATGCATATGCTGAGGCAGTCAGAGGCAGGTATAAGATACTTGCAAATGAAGGAAACAGCAAATGATATGCACTGAAGCAAGCCTTGACCAACACAGCAATGTGAGATCATTCCAAAGAAAGAAAAGAAAAGTAAAAATCAATGGATGACGAGCAAAATCCTGAGCTTGATGAGGCAAAGGCAACAGATTTTTCCGAGATACAGTAAAGAATATTGGAAGATGGACAAAGAAATTAAGAGGGAATGCAAAGAGGCAAAAGAAGCATGGTTAAATGAGCAGTACCAAGAGATTGAAAAATATGAACACTAATAGCCAGCTACAATGTACAGGAAGATCAAGGAGTTGGTGGGATATAAGATCTGTCCAGCGTCGCACTGTATAAAAGCGAAGGATGGTACAATAATCATGGGAAAAGGCAAAGTTATGGACAGAAAACGTCGAAGAACTCTTTTAGGACGAACATGGGGGAAAAACCAACAAGCCACGGGACCCTGAAAAGTCCGGAAATACTGAAATCGGAAGTCAGGGCAGCTGTATCCCGATTGAAAAGTAATAAGGCAGCCGGACCAGGCGCCATCTTGACAGAAATGATAAGGGCTTTGGATGATTTTGACATTGCGATAATAGCTGAGGTGTTAAATGAGATATATGAGAGTGGAGTGATACCAGAGGATCTTAGTAAATTCATATTCATAGTTCTGCCAAAGAAACCAGGGGCTATTGATTGTGAATTACATTGCACCATTAGCTTAATGAGTAATATAACTAAAATTCTACTAAGAATAATATTGAGGTTTAAAGACACAAGGGCAACTGAGGCTAAATTGTGTCTATTCATCGTTTAATTGCATAACCCTATCTTTATAGTTGTTAAATTATATACTTTTGTATAGGCCAATACATTTTAAGTATATTAAAAGTTCTTCAATATTTGCATTGTTTCCTAGGATATGAGATAAATCAGGTGATACGTTAAGCCTGGAAACTGATTGAAAAGTGTTTGACCAGGTGGTTGAATGCAAGGGACAATCAAGCAGAAAACGGCGGACCGTAAGCCGACTGTTACAGGATGAACACTGAGGTGGGCTTTCTCCCAATAGCAAGTAGAGATGGGTATGATGCGTGTGTCCAATTCTTAGCCTTGCCAACACCACTTCCTCATGTCTGTTTGGTCTGAAGCAAGAGAGCCACAGCTTTGGTTCTTGCTTTATTTGGTAAAGTTTGCTGTTAATATTCCTTTTCCATATCTGCGACCAGTTGTTGTAACATTCTTTACGAATAACAGGCTTGTAATCAGAGTATGGAACCTGAGGATGTTGTGAGAGAGTGGGTCGAGAATGTTTAGCGGCAAAGTCTGCACTTTCATTTCCCGGAATGCCAGAATGGCCAGGGATCCAGCAAAAGCTGATTGATTGATTCGACACGCTACAGAAGTATAGTTGGGAGTGAATTTCTTTCAACGTAGGATGAGAAGAGGAGAAATTCTTCCTTATGGCATAGATAGCACTGAGGGAATCTGTGTAAATTATTGCGGGTGAGATGCAAAGTTCAATAATCTTACTAAGTGCTAACTTGATGGCATAAAGTTCAGTAGTGAAGACACTGCATGATAAAGGTAGTGTGGCTGAAATTGTACATGAAGGAAAAACAGCTGCAGCACCTACCATACTGTCAGTTTTCGACCCGTCGGTATATATTTTACAGGCATGGGAGTTAAGAGTAGCATGAGCTGAGTGCAACTGTCTCATGTTATTGGGAGGTATGACATTCTTCCCCCACTGGAGAAAATGTGTATCATGGGAGGCACAAACATATGTCCAAGGTGGAACAGGTGCAGTTGTGTTCTGAAAAATATCAGCTAAATCAATGTTCCAACTCTGAATAAGATCTTTGATCCTGAGTGAGGCAGGTCGATTTTCATGTGGTTTATTCTCATAAAAAGAATCCCACTGAGTGTGATAAAGATACTCCCAACTGGGGTGAGATGGAAGACTCTGGATCTTAGAAGCATAGAAAAGCAATAATGTTTTTCTACGAAGATGTAATGGAGGCTCGTGGGCTTCAATATAAAGACTTTGCATGGGAGAAGTCCTGAATGCGCCCAAAGCAGTCCTCAGGGCACTGTGCTGGATGACATTTAGCCGATCTAATGTGCTTTTCCTAGCTGAGTCATAGACGGGAGAACCATAATCTAAGCGTGAACGGATCAGAGATTTGTAGAGGTGAAGTAAGGAGTACCGATCAGCTCCCCACGACATGGATGAGACTGATCGAAGCATGTTCAACTGTTTTAGACAAGTAGTTCGTAGATACGTGATATGTGCTTGGAAGTTAAGCTTACTATCTAATATCAGGCCCAGAAATCTGATGCTGTTTACTACTGGTATCGGACTATTGTTTAGCCGTAGTTCAGGATGGTGGTGGACAGCATGTTTCTTACAAAAGTGAGTGGTGGTGGTAGACTTTTGTTCAGCTAGTCGATATCCGTTGCGTGACATCCAGGATTCAATTCTGTTAATGGCAAGTTGGAGTTGACGTTCAATTGTGTTCATGCTTTGCGATTGGCAGGAGATGGCGAGATCATCCACGTACATATAAGCCTCCACAGTTTTGGGGATGTCTCTGGTTATGTTGTTGACTCGAATTGCAAATAACGTTGCGCTGAGTATAGATCCCTGTGGTACTCCTTCTTCCTGAATATGGGGTGTAGACAGTACGTTCTGATAATGGACATAAAAAGAGCGGTGGCGAAGGAAATTCTGAATTATCTGAGGGAGATGACCCCTTAGTCCTAGGTGATAAAGGTCCATAATAATACCATGTCGCCAGGTGGTATCAAATGCCTTTTCAATATCTAAATTGACCATGACTAGATGTTGCTTCATGACAAAGGCATTGCGAATATTCGATTCAGCTTTGATAAGGACATCAAGAGTGGATCTGTTCTTACGAAAGCCACTCTGATGATCTGTTAAAAGGTTCTCGGATTCTAAGATCCAGGTAAACCTCGTATGTACCATTCTTTCAAAAATTTTCCCCATGCAGCTTGTGAGAGATATTGGCCTATAATTGTTAACCAAAGAAGAGTCTTTGCCTGGTTTTGGTATGGCAAGTATGAGAGACTGACGCCAGGAAAGCGGATAAGCATTTTATGATAATATTGATGAGGATAAGGAATAAAATAAGGTCGAAGATAAGAGAAGAACAATGTGGATTTATGCAAAATATTGGAACAAGAAATGCTATCTTCAAGATAAGGATAATGTCGGAGAGGGCTATTGAAAATGCAGAGAGACCTGTTTATGTGTTTCATTGATCTTACGAAGGCATTCGACAGGGTAAAACATGAAGAACTCTTCAACATTCTAGATTGTTTAGACATAGATGGAAAAGACATAAGGATACTCAAGAACTTATACTGGGAACAAACAGCCAGCCTGAGAATTGGAAAAGACAGGAGTGAGAACATAAGAATTCTGAGGGGTGTAAGACAGGGCTGTGTTTGCTCTCCAGACCTATTCAACCTCTACAGCAAGGAAATTATGAGAGGAACACATGGAATTGGAGGATTCGCATTTGGCGGACAGAATGTAAACAACATCAAATATGCAGATGATATCGCTCTCATTGCCGAGACAGAAGAAGAACTACAGGAAGTTCTAGACAAAGTAATGGAACAAAGTAGTAGGAAAGGCTTAACAATAAACATTAAAAAAAACAGAGTGCATAGTTTTCAGCAAAAAGAAAATTGTGCCCAAATGCATACTGAAAAATTAAAAAACTTTTTGATAAATACAATTATCTAGGGAGTTGTGTTACACAAGATGGATGATCAGATAATGAAATCAAAAGACAGATTGGTATGGCCAAGACAACGTTTCAGAAACTGGGCAACATACTAAAAGATAAGAAATTGTCGATGAAAACGAAAAACAGAATTTTGAACTGTTATGTTATACCTGTCCTTATGTACGGTAGTGAATGCTGGAAATCTCCCAAGAAATGGCCAAGTGTTTGGAGGTGACAGAAATATGGTTTTAGAGACGGATGTTCAGAATATCCTGGACTGAACATATTACGAATGTAGAGGTACTACAAAGAGCAGGAACGCAAAGTTCATTACTGAGGAACATAGGAGAAAAGCAGCTGAAATTTTCTGGGCACATCATGAAGAAGGAAGGTTTGGAGGAGATCATCATGACAGGCAAGGTGAATGGAAAGTGAAGCAGAGGAAGACATAGAATAAACTATATTAGTAGTCTGACCAACTGGATGAACGTATGGAGTCTAGACCTGCTGAGAACAGCAAAAGATCAAGAGATGTGAAAGACCATGATCACCAACATCCTTAACAGACACGGTGCAGAGAGAGAGAGAGAGAGAGAGAGAGAGAGAGAGAGAGAGAGAGAGAGAGAGAGAGAGAGAGAGAGCGAGCGAGCGAGCGAGCGAGCTGGTGGTGCAGTGAATACTGTCTTCGCAATTACAAGATTAGTTCTGTAGTAGTGTGGAAAACTAGTAAGCATAACGCATAACTAAACTTGCTTCCTTGTATAAATATTTTTTTTTTATAATTATCAGTATTTTGAAATATTATTAAAATAAATGACCGTGGATTTGCGGTTGAAAAAAGGAACTTAAAAACAAGAAGGAAGTACTTCTAGTAGTGCAACTGTGGTTGATGAAAACTAACACAATACTGTCACACTTAAAAGTGAGGATGAACAATCTTAATTGTTGTCCTCAAAAATCCAAAGTGAAAAATCAGGAACCTATTAAAAAAAGACCAAAATAAAAGTATGATGACAGTTATTTGAATTTCAGCCTTATATGTGTTGGAAATAAAGATGCTCCTGATGCACAGTGCATCGTATATAATAAAATATTAGCAAGCAGTTCTTTGGCTCCCGCTAAACTTCGTAGGCATTTGGAAATCAATCATGCTGAATACAAAAACAAAGATATAAGTTTTTTAAGCAGCATCAGGACTCACTGAAAAATTCTAAACTTTCAATGCTTAAACTTGCTAACACAGACATCAAAAATGCAACAAAAGCATCTTATTGAGTAAGTTACCGTATTGCGCTTAACTGTTGTTGTTGTTTTTTGGTGTAAGGGCTACTTATTGGACTTTTCAAAATTATGAATGTTACACATGCATAATCACTGTTATGACATTAGTCAAAAAATCATGTAAAAAAACAATCACATAATTTTACCTGTTTAATAAAGTGGAAAAACTCCAGCAGATTAGTGTCGTTACCTATGATGTGGGAGTGTGTCAAGGTTTCTTTAAGGTTTGGCAGAAAACTAAATGAAACTTGGCTGGCAGTGGTGTATAAAGTACACTCAACAAGAATATACTTCATTATAAGCAGGGCGTTGCACTGTGTGCATTGTAGAGGATCATTACCTGTGAGAAGATAATAGTGGGTAAGTTGACTGTGGCCAATTTGCACTTTGGTTAAGATTACTTCCTCCCTTCTGTTTACACAGAAGCTGGAAGTCCATAATTGCGGTTTAGGTTTTATTTGGCCGAGTTTATTATGTGTTTGGGCTTGCCATTGAATTTTAGTCAAAAATTCTCCACTGTTACCCATATTCTTTGTATGTTACTTTTGTAGTCAAGATATGAAACATGATACTGTGTGATTCTCTGTTGGATGGATGTTTTAGCAACATAGTCTATACATTCTTTTTCTGGTATCCCAGCATGGCCTGGAATCTAGTGCTGGAGTTCTTGGATATGCATCAGTTTGTATTTTTTCGAACTTTATTAAAGAATGTGTTTGAGAAGAAATATTCTGTAAAGCTATAAGCACCCTCTGGGAGTCCATATATATCATGCTTTTTTTGGATGGATAGATGGAGAATATTTTCTATTGCAAGTTTGATGGCTCATAATTCAGCTGTATAGCTGCTGCATTCGTTGGGAAGTGATACTGAGAAGGTTTTATGAGGGAAGATGGCTGTGGCACCTACTCCACTCTCAGATTTTGACCCATCAGTATATATTTTTGTAAAATGCAGATAATGTTGTGTGTGGACAATATGGAGTCGTTCTATATTGACAATTGCAAGAGAGTGCTTTCCCCAGTTTAGGAAATAACTGTCTTTTTTTTTGTTAGTTGTTGGTGCATCGGCTTCTGTGGCCATAACGCACCTCCCAAAGTTTTTGCATTTTACTCTGATCCAAGCCTGCGACCTTAGGGTTGCCAGGCAGGCACTTTACCCACCTGGCTAGCCCAGTCGGTGAAAGAACTCTCACAGGATGACTTAATTGAGGACCATGGGGGATCCACATGTTTGAATCTTGAAGAACTTTGTAAGGATGTATATTCCAAGCTTGTGATAATGCCTGAAATCTGAGCACAATAGACTGACCTGCCTGGATTTATTTCTATTGAACATTGTGAACTGTGAGTCATTAAGAATCGGCCTAATGGGATGGGTAGGTAGACTTTGGATTTTAGTTGTATAGTTGAGAAGTAACATCTTTCTCCTGAGGCTTAGGGAAAGCACGTGAACTTCCCCTAAGCCTCAGGAGAAAGATGTTACTTCCCCTAAGCCTCAGGGGAAGTTCATGTGCTTCAATGTAAAGACTGAAGTGGAGAAGTTCTATAAGAAGTCCTATCCTCAGGGCAAAATGTTGAAGGGGCAAGCCATGCTAGCATGTTTTCCCTAGTAGAATCATACACTGGGCACAGTAATCAAGGCAAGATCTGAGTAGGGCTCCATAAAAATGAAGTAGCGTGAACCGATCTGCACCCAATGATGTAGCAGAAGTAATTCTGAGTATGTTAATTTTTTCTGGCAAGACGTATGTAGATATTTAACATATTCCATGAAGTTCAATTTCCTATCGAAAATCAGATCCAAGGAGACAAATGCTGTTCACAACTAAGATAAGATGATTTGTTAGGTGCAGCAATGGATCTGGATGCGGCTTCCTTTTGTTACAAAAGTGAACTACTTTAGATTTCAGGTTTGATAGTCGATACCCATTCTGTGCCATACATAGCTGAATATTATTGATTGAAATTTGGAGCTGCTGCTCAACGAAGGTCATGTTCTGTGAACAGCAAGGAGCAGACAGATCACTGGCATAGAGATATGAATTCACACTGTTGGACATATTTTCATTCATGTAATTTATTCTTATTGCAAATAATGTGGCACTGAGAAAAGAGCCCTGTAGAACTCCTTCCCATATATATGTTTGGGAGAGGGCTCGTTGGTATCGAACTTGAAATGACTCTAATGAGTACAATGAACAACAGTGCAGAGAAATAGAATGGGCCAGTAAATCAGATTGTGTTATAATGGGGGATTTTAACTTCCCAGATATTGACTCGAACTTGTGGACTGGTCACTTGCACACACTAGCAAGACTTTTGTGGATTTATTGGACGATTGTTTTCTGCAGCAGCATTTTCAAAAGGAAACAAGAGAGGGTAATAATCTTGATCTGGTTACCGGCAGTGATTATTTGGGTATAAAGAATTTGCAGATAAAGGAACTAATAGGTGGCAGTGATCACAGTGTACTGATGTGTGATTTACTTAAAGATATAATTACCATCAGCGGAGAGTTTTTGCTTCTGTAAAGGTGATGACAGTGGTCTCAGACAGTTTTTAAATTTTATACAGTGGGACCAATTGATGACGTCACCAACAGAAAATTCTAAGTTGGAAGCATTCAAGGAACTAATCATGGAAGCTACTAGGCTTTTCATACCAATTAAGAAATATTGTTCAAAGTTAAGGCCTAAATGGATGTCAGATGAACTAATGAGACTCGTGGTAAAGAAGAAAAATGCATGGGATGCATATAAATTATCAGCTGACACAGAAGCCTAGATATAAGTTGCTCTGATTTTTAATCAAGTCACAAAGGAGGTTAGGCAGGCAAAGGCAGAATACCAGAAAGCTTTGGCAGAGGAGGCAAAGGAAAACAGCAAAGATTTCTTTACTTATGTAAACTCTAGAAGGAAGGGGATGAATCTAATTGGTCCACTTGATATTGACGGTTCAACTGTTGATGATCCTGCTCAGGTAGCTAACAAACTGAATGAGTATTTTGCATCTACATTTACACATGAGGAGTTATTCAGAGAGACGAATGCCACAGGTCTATTAAATTCTAGCAGTGAGCTAAATGATTTTGTAATAACTGAGAGCAAAGTGGAGGAAAAATTTTTGAAGTTAAACATAAGAAAGGCACCTATGGTGGATGAGATCTACCCAGTTATATTAAAGGAGGCAGCAAAGGAAGTAAGCAAACTATTAGTCGTAATTATGAGAGCATCCTTGGACTCAGGGGAAGTCCCCACGGACTGGAGATGTGCAAATGTTTCTCCAATTCGCAAAGGGGATCTAAGAGTAACACGAGTAATTACAGACCAGTTAGTTTAACTTCCGTTCCTGGGGAAAAAATGGAATCGCTGGTTAAAGATGTATTGTAGATCATCTAGACAAGACTACAGTAACAATTCAGCCACAGCATGAGTTTGTTAAGGGAAAGCCTTGTCTGACAAATTTTATTGGACACTATGTGGTTACAAAGGAACTGGAGGCAAAAAATAATTTCAATATCATATACTTGGATTTCAGGAAAGTTTTTGACACTGTTATGCATGGAAGACTACCGGACAAATTGGAGCAGTGCGGTATTAAGGGTAAGTTGCTACAATGTATAAAAGGTTGGTTGAGTGGGAGAAGAAAGAGTGGTAATCAATGGATGTTGCTCTTCATAGACTAATGTTATTAGAGGAGTCCCACAGGGTTCGGAGTTGGGCCCACTGTTGTTTTGTATATTTATCAATGATATTGATGTAGGTATATCAGGCTTAATGTCGAAGTTTACAGATGATACAAAGGTTGGTAGGGGGTGTTAATGACAGTAATGGCAGTGTGCTACTGCAACAGGATCTAGAAAATTTGGGCAGATGAGCTGAGAAGTGGCAACTGAAGTTAACATTAGCATTAGTAGAGGCATATGATGCAAGAAAGCAAGCTTAAGCAGCATCAGCCAAAAAAAAATTCCATTTCACCACTCCGTTTGTTCGAAATACCTGTCCAGCTGAGCCTTAAATTTATTTAGACTATCAACTTCCACAACAAGGGATGGAAGTCTGTTCCACCAACCAACTACCCGCTGGCTAAAGGCAAATTTCCACACATCTATCTTTCCTCAATTCGAATTTATGCCCTCTCAGGTAATTATTCTGAACAAGAGGAAGAATCCCATCGGCATTGAGCATGCTCAAACCATTCAAGGCTTTATACACCTCTATCAAATCACCTCGCCGGTGCCTAGTCTCCAGACACTGTAATTTGCAAAAAGTTTAATGCTGACAAATGCAAAGTACTGCATATGGGTAGAAGTAACCCCATAGAAACATACCAACAGTGTGGTACTACACTTAGGGTGGTAAAAAATAAAAAAGATATGGGAGTAATGTGCAGACGGACATGAAATTTTCTGTGAAATGTAAAACAGGCTGCCAGAGCAGGTGCTGGGGTATTGTCAATGATATACAGGAATTTTGGTAGCAGGGAAAAGGAGGTGATTATCCCGTTGTATAAGGCAATGGTCAGGCCAAACCTTGAGTACTGAGTACAGGTCTGGATGCCTTAATTTAGGAAGGATGTAGAGTTGCTTGAACGTGTACAGAGAAGGGCAACAAGATTGGGGAGGGGAATGAAGAGGCCCTCTTACCAAAAAGGGCTTAAGTTCTGCAAATTGGAGTGGCCGGAGACTAGGCACCTGCGAGGTGATCTGATTGAGTTGAGTATGTTGAATTGTGATGGGATTCTTCCACTTGCTCAGATTACAAACCTGAAGGGGCATAATTTCAAACTAAAGAAAGATGTGTGGAAATTATACTTTAGTCAGCGGGTTCTTAATTGCTGGAAAAAAGTTCCATCTGTCGTGGAAGTTGATAGCTTAAATAAATTCAAGGAGGAACTTGGAAAACAATTAAACAGACTGGATGTGTGAAATTGGTTTTTTTTTTTTTTTTTTTGGCTGATGCTACATAAGCTCATAGACTTGCTTTCTTGCATAACATGCCTCCATTACTACTGCTACTACGTATGCTGAAGGAAGTTCTGTATGAAATACAGCAAGTGGACTCTCAAGTCAAGGGAATGCAGATCTCTCAGGATACCAAAACACCATGTGGTGTCGAAAGCTTTCTCGATATTGAGGTGGATGAATGCATTCCTGATGTTTGTTTCAACTTTGACCATGAGATCCAGGGCTGATTAATTTATTCTGAAACCAAACTGATTATCAGAGATTATATTTTTGGAGTAAAGATACCAGTGGATGATGAATTATTTTTTCTGGTGTTTTGCTTAAGCAACTGGTAACTGAAATGCATCTAGTTCTCAGAAATTGAATGATTTTTTTCTGATTTGGAAATTGCCAGTATAGATGAGTGATGCCAGGAACTGGGAACAGAAGCTCGGGAAAGAACTTACGAAAGCAAAAACCCTTCCCTTTACCCCTGATGGTAGTTACCTCTTTGAGTGGGATTTACTCAAAATTGGTAACTACCATCAGGGGTAAAGGGAAGAGTTTTTGCTTTCGTAAAGGTGACTAAGATGGTCTGAGACAGTATTTAAATTATATTCAGTGGGACCAACTGATGAATGATGTTATCAACAGCAAATTCAAAATGAGAAGCATTCAAAGAACTTATCTTGGAAGCTACGAGGCTTTACATACCAACTAAGAAATAATGTTCAAGGTTTCAGCCTAAATGGATGTCAGATGAACTAATGAGCCATATGGCAGAGAAGAAAAATGCATGGAATACAATAAATTAATATGTGACACAAAAGCCTATGATAGATATAAACTATTTGGTCCTTGAGGTTGTAACAGACATTCTTTCAGATATGCCAGACAAGCTGTACTTGCTACCTGGGAGTCTAAAACGCTGATGGAACTGATATTCGGGTGACACTCAAGTCAAGTGGACCCAATTTAGGCGAAGTCCGAATGGTCTGTGACAGCCAAATCCTCTGCTTGCACCTTCACGATGGTGGGACTGTTAGTAATCCTGGGTATAACCTCCATGCACAAGTACATGGTGGGTGACCACCCAGGTGTGAACCAACGTAAGCAGGGGTCGGGGTGTGGTGCCCACACCACATGGAGGAATGCCGCCCCTCTATGTTACCAGGCAGTACTAGGTGATAGATGACTTTCATCAACCGGTGAAATACCACCCCTTTGCTTATTGGAAGCTTGAAGTGGTGGAACCCATGTTTAATCTCTAGAGCTAAGTTCCGGTCAACCCTTCCCTATCTCTTCCATCATGCAGTATGATTGATGATTTTTGAGGTTATGATGAACGTCGTGGCGAGATCCAATATTCCTTACATTTCGAGGGTACAGCTCAAAAACGGTGTTCACAGGCCGGCCGCTAGTTATTACACTGGACCGAACCTATTGGTAAGTCTCTAGGAGGCTTCCGGATCAGCTAGTGTATAATCTTGCTACCTCTACTCTGTCAGATAGTGATTGGAGGGAGTCCAAGTAGTGTGTATGAGGGGAGCATTGTCGAGGCCACGTTATGTCAAGGATCTGGGTATATTCTTACCATGTGTATACCATATCCAAAAACTTCATTACTTCATAGAGCTTGTCCCACCCACTTTTTCTTACCATTGAATACACCATGAATTGTCAAACTAATAGAGCAAGCTTATCTGTGAAAAGATCTAAACCTCCCAAGCACTTCCTAATTCATTTCACAAATATACATGGTCTCAATTCTAATCTCAACGATGTCCATTTCCACTTGCAGTCTGTCAAACCCCATGTACTTTTTCTGACAGAATCTCAGTTATCGGTTGATTCAACTACTGCTCATCTCAGATGCCGAAATTATTCGCTGTATGATTCCTTTCGACAAAAAGGTGGTACTTGTGCATATGTCCATTCTGATATTCCCTGTCAGAGACTTGCCAATTTGGAATCTCCTCTCTTTGATCTTCTCTGGCTTAAAATCTCTCTACCTCATTCTGTCAAATTCATCTGTTGTCTCTACCGTTCTCCCAACTCCACTAATCACTTGGAGCTCTTTGACTTCCTCTCTTTGCAACTTGACTTTCTCCAGTCCAACTTTCCTAACGGTGAGGTAATTTTCCTTGGTGATTTTAATGTTCACACCTCCAGCTGGCTTCCGTTTTCTAGTTACACCGACCCAGCAGGTCGAGATGCTGAGGCTTTTGCAATTACTAATGACCTAGCACAGATTGTTCATTTACCTACAAGAATACCGGACAAACCTAATCATACAGCCAATACGCTTGATCTTTTTCTCACAAACAACCCTTCTAAGTACACGGTCGAAGTGAGAGGTCCTTTAGGCACTTCAGATCACAACTTGGTGATTGTCTCTTTTCCAATGGAACATTTATCTCATGGCTATTCCCAACCTCGTGTTGTTTGGCATTACAAGAATGCAAAATGGGATGACCTGCAAGATTTCTTTTCTTCTTTTCTTGGTCGGATTACTGTTTCAAAACTACTGATATCAACGTTTACACATAACGTGTCGGTGAAATTATTCTTGCAGGAATGGAATCCTTTATCCCACACTCCACTTTAAAATCTTGTCCTTTATCTAAACCTTGGTTTTCAATAAATGTGCTAAGGCCGTTCAGGAGAAGAATGTTTCGTATTGTAATTGGCTTGTTTCCAATTCTCCAGTTTCATTTTCTGTCTACACCAAAGCTCGCAACAATTGTAAAGCAGTTATTAATCAGTCCAAACTAGAGTTTGAACAGGCTAAGAGTAGAAAACTTGCTTCTTGCCCTAATAGCAGCCGAGCATTCTGGTCTCTTGCCAAAGCTATTTGCCGCAACTTTTGCCCATCTCTGCTCCCACCTCTGTCCAAACCAGATGGTTCTGTTGCCACTTCAGCCAAGGATAAAGCTGACCTGCTAGCATCCCATTTTTCTTCCAGCTCATGTAATGATCTTGGTAAAACATCTCCCACAATTCCCAACACGCTCCATTCAATGCCTCCTGTGGTCTTCCGTCAAAAGGATATCAGAAGGATTTTGATGAATCATGATGCTAAGAAAGCTCCAGGCCCCGATGGTATTTCTCCACTTGTTCTCAAAACCTGTGCTCCTGAACTTACTCCTGTTCTTTGCCGCCTTTTTTCACTTTCTTATTCCAAAGGTGTTTTTCCTTCTGCTTGGAAATTTGCTCATATCCAGCCAGTTCCTAAATAGGGTGACAAATCCCTCCCATCCAATTATCGTCCCATTGCAATTACTTCTCCTCTTTCTAAAGTAATGGAGAAATCAATTAACCGCCAACTCTTAAACTACCTAGAAACCTTCCGTCTGATCAACGATCGCCAGGATTGGATTCCCTCAGTGTCGATCCACTGGTGATATTCTGGCTTATGTTACCCATTTAGGGACTAATTCAATGGAAAGGTTCGGTGAAACACAAGTAGTTGCTCTTGACATCTCAAAGGCTTTTGATCGTGTTTGGCATAAAGGTCTTCTAAACAAGGTTCCATCTTATGGTTTGCCAACTATTTTTAGTAACTGGTTATCAGTTTTCTCTCTGATCGCTCACTGAGGGTGATGGTAGATGGCTCTCTGTCTTCTAACTTCTCCACTAATGCCGGTATCCCCCAAGGTTCAGTTCTTTCTCCCACTCTTTTCCTCTTGTATATTAATGACCTTCTTCCATTGACTGAAATTCTATCCATAGTTTTGCCGATGATAGCACATTAAATTCCACTTTTCATTTTTGAGAAACCTTATCCTGCTCAATCAGTTTCAACTTCTCGAAAATCTGCTACCAATTCCTTAAATGCCGATCTTCGGGTAATTCTCCAATGGGGCAAAGACAACTTAGTTGATTTTAACCCTTTTAAAACAAAGTCTTGTCTTATATCTCGCAAAAAGGATTCTTCTGCTCCTATGCTTATCTTTGGTGACACTCCAATTTCTAGGCAAAATGATATATCTCTTTTGGGGATTATCCTGACTTGTAATCTCTCTTGGCACAAGCACATTACAAATATTGCTTCCTCTGCATCTAAAAAACTTGGTTTTCTCTTTCGCTCTCGGCGTTACTTTTCTTCCAAACAGCTGCTCACTCTGTATAAATCGCAAATCCGCCCTGCCATGGAATGTTGTTCCCGCATCTGGGGTGGTGCCCCCAAAACCTCTCTCAGGCTTCTTGATTCCATTCAGAAGAGGGCAGATAGATTAATTAATGATTCATCTCTAACAGAGTCTCTCCACTCGCTTTCTCATAGACTTACTGTTTCTGCTGCATGCCTCTTCTAAAGATACTTCCATGGGCACTGTTCTTCTGAATTGGTTTCTATAATTCCCGCTCTCTCTTTCAAAACAGTCCTAACACGTGCCGCCACCAGCCAACATCCATTTACTGTCCAACTTCAAACCCACAGAACCAACTTTTCATCTTCCTCATTTATTCATTCAACTGCCGTTTTCTGGAACAACCTTCCTTCATACGCATTTCCTGAAAATTACAATCTACAGAAGTTCAAGTCCAATGTCAACAAATATCTTCTTTCGTCTTCTCAACCTCCATCCCAAGCATGGTATTAACTACTATAGGTTCTAATACCTCTCGTGTTTGGGGTTCACATAACAAAAAAAAAAAAAAAAACTGATCTGTAACCAAGTTACAAAGGAGGTTAGGCAGGTGAAGGTAGATTACGAGAAATCTTTGGCAAGGGATGCAAAGAAAAACAGCAAAGAGTTCTTTACTTATGTAATCTCTAGAAGGAAGGGGATGAATCAGATTGGTCCACTTGATATCGATGGGTCAACCGTTGATGATCCTGCTGAGGTAGCTAACAAACTAAATGAATATTTTTCATCAACATTAACACACGAGGAGTTATTCAATGAGGAGAATGCGAAAGGTGTATTCAACTCTGACAGTAAGCTAGATAATCTTGTAATAACTGAGAGTAAAGTGGAGGAGAAATTGTTGAAGATAAACACAAAAAGGCAACTGGGGTGGATGGGATCTATCCAGTTATATTAAAGGAGGCAGCAAAGGAAGTAAGCAAACCCTTAGCCATAATTATGAGAGCTTCCTTGGACACCGGGGAGGTACCCATAGACTGGAGACGTGCAAATGTGACCCCAATTCACAAAGGAAGATCAAAGGCTGACACAAATAATTATAGACCTGTGAGTTTAACTTCTGTTCCAGGAAAATTAATGGAAGCACCAATATTATTTTTTTCAATAAGAAGTCAAACCCAAAGGAAGTTCGTTTGATCGATGCTACAATAATAATTAGGAAATAATACTCTTTGACGCTGCACAGAATCACCTAGTTAACTGCACACGGCTTACTGCTGTACTGGCCACGATTCCCGATTGAACCAAATTAAGCCGAACGTTTACGGTTTATGGTGAGTGTAGCGAGTGTAGTCAGGTATGGATTTTCTATGTTTATGCATTTACGGACGGGGCCGGATTCAACATCATCACGGGCTGGCTGTTGCCCACTCCTGTTCTAGAGGCAACCAGAGGGAGTAATACTCTTGATCTGATTATCAGCAGTGATTATTCATGCATTAAGAATTTGCAGATAAATTAACCACTGGGTGACAATGATCACAATGTACTGATATGGGAATTACATAAAGATGTAACTACCATCAAGGCTAAAAGGAAGGGCTTTTGCTTTCATACAGCGGTCTCAGACAATTTTTAAAATCTGTACAGTGGGATCAACTGATGATGTTATCAATGCTGAATTCTAAATGGGAAGCCTTCACGGACTTAATCTTGGGGGCTACTAGGCTTTTCATTCCAACTAAGAAATACTGTTCAAGGTTCAGGCCTAAATGAATGTCAGATGAATTAATGAGGTATGTGGCAGAGAAGAAAAATGTATGGGATGCATATAAATTATCAGGTGACACAGAAGTCTATGGCAGATATAAGCTTGTCTCAAAAAGGAGGTTAGGCAGATTATGAGAAATCTTTAGCAAAGGATGCAAAGGAAAACAGCAAAGAGTTCTTTAGTTAAGTAAACTCTAGAAGGAAAGGGATGAATCAGATTGGATCACTTAACATAGATGGGTTGACTATTGATGATCATGCTCAGGTAGCTGATAAACCAAATGAGTATTTTACATCTATTTTCACATGAGGAGTTATTCAGTGAGGGCAATTCCAGAAGTTTATTAAACTCTAACAGAGAGCTAACTGATTTTGTAATAACTCAGAGCAAAGTGGAGGAGAAATTGTTGAGGTTAAACATAAGGATGGCCCATGGGGTGGATGGGATCTATCCAGTTATATTAAAGGAGGCAGCAAAGGAAGTAAGCAAACCCTTAGCCATAATTATGAGAGCTTTCTTGGATTCATGGTAGGTCCCCGTGGACTGGAGGTGTGCAAATGTATCACCAATTCACAAAGGAGATTTGAAAAGGTGACACAAGTAACTATGGACATATTAGTTTAAATTAACTATAGACATATTAGTTTAACTTGTGTTCAGGGGAAAATAATGGAGTCACTAGTTAAAGAACCACTACAGGATCATCTAGACAAGACTGCAGTAACAGTTAAGACACAGCATGAGTTTGTTAAAGGGAGGTCTTGTCTGACGAATTTGATTGAGTAGCATCTTTAACGTGTTTAACGCTCTAAATCAAGGACAATTGAAACTTCTTTATTATACCCATAAATTCACTATAAAGAACTTCATTATAAATGAGCTTCACTGTACTTTGTAACACTTGGGCAATGGACCATACCAGTGTATTCAAGGAGAAAAGATCAGCAGAAGAGTTCAGGATTTGAATATAAAGCAAATAGCAAAAGGGATACTCATTAAAATTGTTATTAACAATTAAATAAACTTCCCCTTAACAATTTTTTTTTACAAAAATAGTGAAAAATGTATCTTTCACAAACAGTTGCTATAAATATACCGCAATATTTCACTATCTATTATTATTATTTTTTTTTTTTGAAAATCTACTACAAAAATTTACTTAAATTATACCAAGATGCCTTCTTTTTTTCTTTCTTTAATGTACTATTGGTACTACTTCTCTCTGAATTTAAGCTTTCATGTTTTGATAATATTAGCATTAGTAGAGGCATATGATACAAGAAGGCAAGCTTAAGCAGCATCAGCCAAAAAAAAAAAAAAAAAAAAAAAAAAATGCTCCCATTTCATCCCTCTGTTCGTTCCAAATACCTGTCCAGCTCAGTCTTAAATTTATTCAGGCTATCAACTTCCACAACAAAAGATGGAACTCTGTTCCACCAATCAACTATCCGCTGGCTAAAGGCAAACTTTCACACATCTATCCTACAACAGACTTTCCTCAATTTGAATTTATGCCCTCTCAGGCGATTAATCTGAGCAAGAGGAAGAATGCCATCAGCACTGAGCATGCTCAAACCATTCAAGGCTTTATACGCCTCAATCAGATCACCTTGCAGGTGCCTAGTCACCAGACACTGTAATTTGCAAAACTTAAGGCTTTCTTTGTAAGAGCAACCCTTTGTTCCATTCACTAATCCTGTTACCCTTCACTGTACTCGTTCCAACAGCTACAAATCCTTCTTAAAATGAAGCCTCCAGACCCGTATGCAGTACTCAAGGTGTGGCCTGACCATTGCCTTATACAAGGGGACAATCACCTCCTTATCCCTGCTGGAAAAATTCCTGTATCACTGACAAGTCACCATGAGCTGCACTTGCAGACAGTCTGCACTGCTCAGAAAACTACATATCTTGTTGCACAATTACCCACAAGTCCTTTTTATTCTCTACCACTGTCAGTGTAGTACCACAGAGTTGATATATTACTCTGGGGGTTACTGCTTCCCATATGTAGCACTTTACATTTGTCAATGTTAAACTTCATTTGCCACCTCTCCCATCTGCTCAACTTTTCTAGATTCTGTTGCAGCAGTGTACTGTCATTAGTGTCCTTAACAACAATGCCAACTTTTGTATTGTCTGCAAACTTGGACATTAAGCCTGATATACCAACATCAATATAACTTATAAATACAGAAAACAACAATGGACTCAACACTGAACCCTGAGTGACTCCATTGAACGAAGAGCAGTGTCCATTGATTACCACTCTCTGTCTTCTTCCACTCAACCATCCCTTTATCCATAGCAGCAATTTGCCTCCAATGCCACACTGCTCCAATTTGTGCAGCAGTCTTCCATGTGCAACAGTATCAAAAGCCTTTCTAAGATCCAAATATATGATATCAAAGTTATTCCCTGCATCCAGTTCCTTTGTGACCACATCATAGTATCCAATCAAATTGGTCAGACAAGACTTCTCCTTAACAAAACCATGCTGTGTCCGAGCTATAACTGAAGACTTGTCTAGATGATCCTGCAGTGCTTCTTTAACCAGTGCCTCCATTAATTTCCCTAGAACAGAAGTTAAACTAACAGGTCTATAATTACTTGAGTTGCCCTCTGATCCTCCTTTGTGAATTGGGGTCACATTTGCACATCTCCAGTCTATGGGTACCTTCCCTGAGTCCAAGGAAACTCTCATAATTATGGCTAAGAGTTTGCTTACTTCCTTTGCTGCCTCCTTTATTATAATTGAATAGGCCCAATCCACCCGGCATGCCTTTTTTTATGTTTATCTTCAACAATTTCTTCTCCACTTTCCTCTCAGTTATTACAAAATAATGTAACTCACTGCCAGAGTTTAAATCACTTCTGGCATTCCCCTCCCTGAATAATAACTCCTCATGTGTGAATGTAGATGCAAAATACTCATTTAGTTTGTTGGCCACCTGAGCAGGATCATCGACAGTTGAACCATCAATATCCAGGGGATCAATCTGATTAATCCCTTTCCTTCTAGAGTTTACATAGGTAAAGAACTCTTTGCTGTTTTCTTTGCATCATTTGCCAAAATTTCTCATAACCTGCCTTTGCCTGCCTAATCTCTTTGTGACTTGGTTACAGACCAGCTTATATCTATCATAGGCTTCCATGTCACCCATTAATTTATATGTATCCAATGCATTTTTCTTCTCTGCCACATGTCTCATTAGTTTATCTGACATCCATTTAGGCCTCAACCTTGAACAATATTTCTTAGTTGGTGTGTAAAGCCTAGTAGCTTCCAAGATTAATTCTTTGAATGCCTCCCATTTTGAATTTTCTGTTGGTAACATGATCAGTTGGTCCCACCGTATAGAATTTAAATACTGTCTCAGACTACCGTAGTCATCTTTACGAAAGAAAAAACCCTTCCCTTTACCCCTGATGGTAGTTACTTCTTTAAGTAAATTCCCACTTCAGCACACTGTGATCACCGCCACCTAGTGGTTCCTTTATCTGCAGATTCTTAATGCATGAAGAATCGCTACTGATAATCAGATCAAGAGTATTACTCTCTCTAGTTGACTCCCAAACATGCTGATGTACAAAGGGTACTAGGAAAGTTTTGCAATACAGCTTTGTTTATTTAATTTTTTCAAAGTAATTTCCTCTACATTCAATACACCTCTCCATCCTCCGAAACCAATCTTTAAACCAGTTCTGCCAAGTTTCACTAGGGAGTAAAGCACACTCGTTGTCCCAAGCCCGTTGAAGGTCCTCATCACTGGACAACCGCCTCCCTTTTAGCTTCATTTTCAAATGCGGGAACAGTGCAAAGTCGCAGGGAGCAAGGTCTGGACTGTAGGGAGGGTGCTCGAGAAGTTTCAGTCCTGTTGTGGTCAAATATTCGGTGCAGGCTTTGGCGCGGTGAGCTGCAGCATTATCGTGATGGAGGTACCAGGTGTCTATTCTTGACTTTGGCCGCAGGTTCTTCATAGATCCAATGACTTTAGGCAGGCATTGTTCAGTATACCACTTAGCTGTGACTGTCTTCTGCGTGTCCAAAACGACACGTTCCACAATTCCACTCGATTTGAAAAATACAGCTATCATTTTCTTCTTTACAGATCGGGATTTTCTGACAATTACGGGTGTGTCGTCATCATCAAAGACCCAAACTTTGTTTTGAGCCTTGGTCGGCAGATCGTAATAGTACAGCCAAGTCTCGTCACCTGTCACGATGTTGTTCACATACCGAGATTGTCCCGTATCAAACTTTTTTAACATCTCCCAGCACCAAGTCACACGTCGTGTCATCTGCTCTTCAGTCAGTTGATGCGGCACCCAGAGAGAACAAAGTTTCTTCACGTGCAAATGATCTTGCAGAATCGAACGAATTGCTGGTGCATTTAGGCCCAAAGTATCCTCTATCTGTTGGTAGGTCACTCGCCTGTTTTCGCCAAGCATTTTCCTCACAGCAGTAACGTTTTCCTCCGTAACTGACGTTCGTGGCCTTCCCGGCCTCTCAGAATCCTCCAGAGTGAAATTTCCCCTTTGGAATTCTCTATACCACCTGAATATCGTTGTACGATGTGGACAATCATCATCTAGTGCAAGAGTCATTTCTTCTAAGCACTGGTCTATGGTTAAACCACGCACGAAATTATACCGCAAAACTGTCCTTATCTCATTTCGTGACCACGATGCCATCGCAAGCACTTTACACTCTCACTACTAATGAATAACTGAGAACATCGACTTGGCGCGGCGGCTACTATGCACGTATGAACATGTCTCAACATGCAGCAACAAGCAGCTTCCTGTGATTCATTGTTGCGTCATATTGCAAAACTTTCCTAGTACCCTTTGTAGAAAACAATCATCCAATAAATCCACAAAAGCTTTGCTAGTGTGTGTGTGTGACCAACCCACAAATTCCAGTCAGTATCCGGGAAATTAAATCCCCCATTATAAGATTCTGAATTACTGGCCCACTCTATTTCCCTGTACAGTTTCTTATTATACTCATCAGAGTCATTAGGCCTATAACACACTCCTACTCTCAATTTTGATCTCCCAGTGCTTATGTCACACCAAACTGACTCGATATTGCACTGTCCAGCGATGTCGACTGTCTTCATTTCCTTGGGTTTTATGTGTTTCTTAACTAATAGCATAACCCCTCCTCCCTTCCTATCCTGTCTATCCTTTCTGTACACATTGCATTCCCAAATTCCAGTTCTGCATTCCTTATATCTGTGTGACACCACATCTCTGATATCCCAACAATATCTGCCTTGATGTTTTGTTATTAATAAGATGATGTTTTGATGTGTTGAGAAAAAAATAGATATGTATAATGATAACCCAGTTTAATGTAATAATAAAATATATAATAATAAGTAGCAGGCAGTAGCTTTCAAGACTAACGAGTCTCTTTTTCAACTGAATTTAAATACAACGGATAAGTGCAATGAGCTGAGTGAGGCACGTTATTCGTTTGCTATTGTTGTTGCACGGACGTGCGCTGTTTTACTCCACTGATCATCTAGCATTAAAACGGTTGTCTCTAGGATGGGGTGTAAACATATGCCTTTGTGGCGGTTTATTGCCTTTGGATTGTTTAATATGTTAATTGTTGTTGTTGTTTGGGGTTTAATGGCGCAAGAGCAACTTCGGCTATATTGCGCCTGTTCAAGTTTTGTTATTTCCTGTTATATTGTTACTGATTTAACATATTAGATATGATTAGTTAAGTTTATTAAGCTGAGGTATGAAAAGAGTTCACTGACGTTTGATTTTTCTCCCATAATGAGTTCAGGGCTTAATGGCTCATTTGAATGCGATTTGAAAGCTGATTGGTGGGCAATTTGGTATCGTGGACATTCTATGATGAATTTCACAAGCCCTGAAGAATAGGGTGCGGGCAGTGCTATTGAGATGACTTGGTGCGTGGCTGGATCTGTAGTTGGTGAATTGTCTTGGATCAGGGCTTGGAGCCATTCCAGCACTGATGCAATCTGGCGTAACGAGATCTCCCGTATGAAGGTGCACCTAACCAAATGTGGTTATCCATCCCATGTGCTAAGCAGGTGCCTATTACAGGCACAAGAACTCACATCCCACCCAAGACCACCGAACCAAGACAGTATACCGTCCGCCTACATTCCCTGTTATCCAGGCGTGTCAGGACGGATCTCAAAGATTCTTAGAAATTACAACATCAAATGCGTGCAGTTACCCTGCAGGAACCTAAATTCACTTGTCTCCAGTGTGAAGACCCCTGTCACACCTCTCTTATGCAGAAATGTAGTATATCGCTTCACCTGTAGAGACTGTGACAGCTACTACATAGGAGAAACATCAAGACATCTCCAAGATTGCCTTACGGAACATGACAGAGCAATCCCGCTTGCAGAAACTGACCAGTCCGCAGTTGCAGAACATTTTTGGGCCATCAACCACGATCTTGATCCCAAACATGACTTTGAAATAGTAGACCACTCACGGCACCTTCGCCACCGCCTATGGCTAGAGTCACTTAACATATTAAACAATCCAAAGGCAATAAACCACCACAAAGGCATACGTCTACACCCCATCCTAGAGACAACCGTTTTAATGCTAGATGATCAGTGGAGTAAAACAGTGCACATCCGTGCAACAACAATAGCAAATGAATAACGTGCCTCACTCAGCTCATTGCACTTATCCGTTGTATTTAAATTCAGTTGAAAAAGAGACTTGTTAGTCTTGAAAGCTACTGCCTGCTACTTATTATTATATATTTTATTATTACATTAAACTGGGTTATCATTATATGTATCTATTTTTTCTCAACCATGGACCCCAGTACACCAGGCCCATTCATTACTATTTGGATGTTTTGTTATTAAATTGTTATTAATAAGTAAATAAACTTCATTTTAACAATTTTTTTTTTGCAAAAATAGTGACAAAATGTAACTTTCACAAACAGTTGCTCTAAACATACCACAATACTTCACTATCTATTATTATTTTTTTTTGAAAGCCTACTACAAAAATTTACTTACATTATACCAAGATGTCTTCTTTTTTTCTTTCTTTTCTGTACTTTTGGTACTACTTCTCTCTGACTTTAAGCTCTCATGTTTTGATAATATTTCAGGAGATTTCTGAGGACCCCAATCTATAGACTTTCCAGATTCTGAAGAGCGACTGATATTATCAGGAAACATAAAACTTTCTTGGTTACCAATGGGAATACACTCTATACCATCAAAAGATTTTTCAACAGAAGTTTCACGAGAGATAGGTAAACCACCAATTAAAGGCAAGGTAGGACTGTGTGACTGGGATACTGAATCAGACTGAAACGTTGATGCTGAAAGGTGCTCCTGAGGACTTCCTTTCATTTCCAAAGTTTTCTGTCCTGTCTTGGGACTATGATCTGGTGTTTCATTTGGTAAATGATCCCTTTAAAACAAGAATTCACTTAAAACAATAATCAACAAATAAAAATAAATACCATTTAAAATACTAGAGTACAGTAAACCCTTGTTTTAATAGACTTCAATTTAACAGACTTTAGAAATAAGAAATAATGGAGTGTCCACTGAAATAGGTCCATTTTTTTTTTTTATCAGCTAAGCAGATAAAAAAAAAAAAAAAAAAAAAACTGTATGAAGCATTTTGTTTCCTTTTTGTGACTAATGAAGTAACCTCTATGAAGTTGCTAGAATGTTTTCATAACATTAATAATGTCAACAACTATATGTATTTCTTTCAAGTTTAATGGACAATCAGATTTAGTGGGCAGCCTTGTCTCCATAGTCCATTAAAGCAAGATTTTACTATAGTAGTAAAATAATAATAATGATATACTAATTCTAGTAAAAATAAAAATAAATACATAATTGGAGAACAAAAAGCTGTTCAAATTACTATTATCTGCTAGTAATACTTGCAAGGATAAATTATTCACCAGTGACACAAGGAGCAGAATAACTAATTAGAATTTCATTCAGAGGGCCACTGCTGTAAAAAAAAAACAACAAAGGCAAAACCAGAGTTGGTAAGGGCAGAAAAGAGCATACCCTCATTTTCTAACATACTAATGCCAATTCATTTACTATGCTTTACCAAAGTGTAGTAAATGAATTATTAGAATTATTGGCCAGTTCTGTAATACTGAAGCTAATATTATAAGGATCATAGAAACCTAATGTCATTCTGTATAAGGAATACAAACTTTGATGCCAAAACATGGTAGAGAAGGATAGGCATGAAAGGAAAGGAGGAAGTGGGGGGGTCATGCTTCTAATTAAAACATAAATGGATTTGAGAACTATATTAACTGGATAAGGAACATCAGAATATCATATCAAAATAACATGGAGCATGCTACAGACCTAATGAATGTTTTGATTTGATTTGATTTCGATTTTATTGGCGCATTAGCAGCTAGGGCTATAATGCGCCAAGACCACCTAATGAATGTATTGAATATGCTGCATTCAACTACTCATGCAGGCAATTTATTCTGGGGTTTAACAACCCACTGGATAAAAGAAAACCTCCTCAATCCAGTCTGCATACCACCCTGCATAATTTGAATTTAACAGTATTAGTACACAGTATTAGTATTGTTCATACAGCACAAAGAGGTCAGTGGCATTTGCTGCACCATCAAAAAAAAAACTATTCATGTGTTTCCTTCTTGCACAGGTACCTATGCAGGAGGCTTTTGAATTTTTACAAGCCAATAGCCTCAAGCTACCCATGGAGGAAACTTACTCTAATTATTAGCAACTCATTAACTAAAGGAAAACTCTTACAATGGAAGTTTTCATTCCTGGCTTTAGTATCACTTAATACCATGAAAATTCACCTTTATTCATTTTATTGGCCCCTCTCAGAGCCTAATAAACTTTAATACAATCCATCTAAGGTACCTAATTAACAAGCTATGTAGCCCACATTTTCAAAGCCTCACATGCACATTCTTTTGCCAATCTCACCACGCATGCTGCTTGTTTCCAAATCTTCTGAAGAAGCTGCCTTTTTTAAGTATGGCCTCCATAACTAGAACAGTATTCCAAGTGTAGTCCCACAATTACTGTATACAGTAGAATTAAACCTCCCTATCTCTATAAGGTACTGTTCAATAAATCATTAATTCTGCATAAAAACCACATCAAGATGTGGTCTTTATTGTACAGCATCTACATAAGTGAGTGCTCATAGACCATTCTGTACGTTTTGTATGATGAAAAACTGAAAAGGATTAACTGAATGGGGGGAGAGACCCCCTCCCTCTCTCTCTCTCTCTCTTTCTCTCTGCTTAAGAACTTAACTACAGCCTTGACTGAAGAAATCATTAAGAATTCTAAGTTTAGACAGGATTTGAATTTAAACCTTTTCAAATATGTGACAAATGGAAAATCCAATGATTTTCCATTTGTCACAATGATAACAGAAGGGTTTCCATTTTTGTAAGAAGAATTATGACAGGCTTGAGTTTGATTTCCATATATACATATCCATGCGTGAACAACAATTTTAATTAACAATTTTTAACAGATACAAATGCTAAATGACAAATGTCCAGGATATAGGTCTAGCTACTAATAATTTTATACCTTAAAAAAAAAAAAAAAAAAAACAGACAAAGCTTAAAAGAAATGAATGACCAGCAAATTGATTAAACTGGCATCAGTAAAGAAAAAGGAATTGGATGAGTGCAGATTATTAATTTGTTGTATGTTCTAATATGGAATGTATAAGCTGTTCTGTAATCAAGTTACTAATGGAGTCCAAGATAAACAGTAAGCAATTCTTTGCATATGCAAGCACTAAATGGAAATGAATGAAAAAAATAAATAAAAAGGAAATATTGGTTCACAACAGGAAAGCAAGGAAACCAGCTCCCTGTAGTGGGACAATATTCCTTTCCTTTGACTGCAGGGGACCTAGTATTCATGAACAGGTTGTTTACACTCATTACTGAATAATTGTTCTTAACAATTAACTCCAAGTAATGAATGAAATTATAACAATATTTTTTAACATAGTTAAAGAAGGACATTACATGGTTTTGTTTTCTGTGAAGATTAATTACTATATTTAATAACCACTCTTATACCACATGAAATTAATAATATAATTCATTAAGCTTATGAACTTAAGCTTAAACCACTATATATTTAACATGACGTTTCAGGCATCTTACCGGTATGGTGAGTATGGGCTTGAACCTGATGTGCACACTGCACATCAGGTTCTGGTTATTAAATATAGTAATTAACCTTCTTCTTTTTATTATACTAGGCATTCCCTGTCAAAAACTGGCTTCCCCACCATATCAAACAATACATACTTAGAGACACAGGTACATGAATTCACTTATACAATATACATAAATACACATATTTAAAGCACAGATCCAGTTAGTCCAGTCCAGTAAAAGATGCTCAGGAACTACAACCCCATTATGTCTTGACGATAAACAAGCTCATACACCAACCATTAATTGAAATAGCTCTTTACTGTGACTACAATTTACAAATTAAAATAACATATTTACAATAAAAATTTAATTGAAGGGCCATCAACAGTCAAACCATCAATAACAAGTGGACCAATCTGATTCAACACCTTCCTTCTAGAGTTTACATAAGTAAAGAATTCTTTGCTGTTTTTCTTTGCATCTTTTGCCAAGGATTTCTCGTAGTCTGCCTTGCCTGTCTAACCTCCTTTGTGACTTGATTACAGATGAGTTTATATCTACCATAGACTTCTGTGTCACCTGATTGTTCATATGCATCCCATGCATTTTTCTGCTCTGCCAGGAGCCTCATTAATTCCCCTGACATCCATATATTCCTAAATCTTGAACATTTCTTAGTTGGTAAGAAAAGCCCAGTAGCTTTCAAGATTAATTCTTTGAATGCTTCTCATTTAGAACTTTAAAACTGTCTGAGATTACTGTAATCACTGTTACGAAAACAAAAACCCCCTCTCTTTACCCCAGATGGTAGTTACATCTTTGAGTAAATCTGACATTAGCATTTCTTGATTGCCACCTAGTGGTTCCTTTATCTGCAGATTCTTAATGTAGGAAGAATCACTGTTGATAATCAGATCAAGATTATTACTCCCTCTGGCTACCACCCGAATATGCTGCTGTAGAAAACAATCATCCAATAAATCCAAAAAAGTCTTGCTAGTGTGCAAGGCTTTTTTGGATTTATCTGGATTTTTGCAAATCTGATTTACTCGCCCACTCTACTTCGCTGTGCAGTTGTGCACTGTACCCGTCAGAGTCATTAGGCCTATAATACACTCCTACTCTCTATTTTCTTTTCCCAGTGCTTATGTCACACCAAAACAGACTCAACATTGCATGTCCAACTATGTCAAATGGATGCACTGCCTTAGATTTTGTATTTCTTAACTAACAGCATAACCCCTCCTCCCTTCCTATAGTTTCTGTACACATTGTGCTCCCCAAATTCCAATTTTTCATTCCTTATATCTGTGTGACACCATGTTTCTCATATGTCAACAATATCTGCCTTTGACGTTTTGACCAGCACCTCAAACTCAATAAATTTATTAATTATACTTATAGCATTGGTATATATGCAAGTATACATGCACCTGTTCTTACTCTTAGTTACACTAACACAGCCCATGTATTTATTTGTTCCGCGATGGCACAGTACTTGTTCCGCAATGTACCCGTCAGATTCATTAGGCCTATTAGCATTAGCATTAGTAGAGGCATTTGATGCAAGAAAGCAAGCTTATGCAGCATCAGCCAAAAAAAAAAAAAAAAAAAACCACTTCCACTTCACCCCTCTGTTCGTTCAAAATACCTGTCCAGCTGAGCCTTAAACTTATTTAGGCTATCAACTTCCACGACAAGGGATGGAAGTCTGTTCCATCAACCAACCACCCGCTGGCTAAAGGCAAATTTCCGCACGTCTATCCTACATCTGTCTTTCCTCAATTTGAATTTATGACCTCTCAGGTGATTATTCTGAGCGAGAGAAAGAATCCCATCAGCATTGAGCATGCTCAAACCATTCAGTCCATTATACACCTCTATCAGATCACCTCGCTGGTGCCTAGTCTCCAGCCACTGTAATTTGCAAAACTTAAGCCTTTCTTCATAAGAGCACCCCTTTGTTCCATTCACTAATCTTGTTGCCCTTCTCTGTACTCGTTCCAGCAGCTCTACATCCTTCTTGAAATGAGGCCTCCAGACCTGTATACAGTACTCTAGGTGTGGCCTGACCATTGCCTTATACAAGGGAATAATCACCTCCTTATCCCTGCTAGAAATATTCCTATATATCATTGACATTACACCATGAGCTACTCTTCCAGCCCGTCTGCACTGCTCAGAGAACTTCATATCTGCCTGCACAACCACCCCCAGGTCCCTTTCATTCTCTACCACTGTCAGTGTAGTACCACAGAGTTGATACGTTGCTCTGGGGTTGCTGTTTCCCATGTGTAGTACTTTACATTTGTCAATGTTAAACTTCATTTGCTACCTCTCGGCCCATCTGCTCAACCTTTCCAGATCCTGTTGCAGCAGCATAGTGTCAATATTGTCCTGGACAACCCTGCCTACCTTTGTATCGTCAGCAAACTTCGACATTAAGCTTGATATACCATCATCAATATCATTTATAAATACAGAAAACAATAATGGACCCAACACTGAGCCCTGAGGGACTCCATTAATAACATTAGTCCACGACGAGCAGTGTCCATTGATTACCACTCTCTGTCTTCTCCCCCTCAGCCACCCCTTTATCCACAGCAGCAATTTGCCTCCAATGTCACACTGCTCCAATTTGTGCAGCAGTCTTCCATGTGCAACAGTATCAAAAGCCTTTCTAAGATCCAAGTATATAATATCAAAGTTATTCCCTGCATCCAGTTCCTTTGTAATCACATCATAGTATCCAATCAAACTGGTCAGGCAAGACTTCCCCTTAACAAAACCATGCTGTGTCCGAGCTATAACTGAAGTCTTGTCTAAATGATCCTGCAGTGCTTCTTTAACTAGTGCCTCCATTAATTTTCCTGGAACAGAAGTTAAACTCACAATTCTATAATTACTTGTGTCAGCCTTTGATCCTCCTTTGTGAATTGGGGTCACATTTGCACATCTCCAACTATGGGTACCTCCCCTGAGTCCAAAGAAGCTCTCATAATTATGGCTAGGGGTTTGCTTACTTCCTTTGCTGCCTCCTTTAATATAACTGGATAGATCCCATCCACCCTGGGTGCCTTTCTTGTGTTTATCTTCAACAATTTCTCCTCCACTTTACTCTCAGTTATTACAAGATTCTCTAGCTTACTGCTAGAGCTGAATACACCTCTTGCTTTCCCGTCGCTAAATAACTCCTCATGTGTGAATGTGGATGCAGAATATTCATTTAGTTTGTTAGCTACCTGAGCAGGATCATCAACAGTTGATCCATCAATATCAAGTGGACCAATCTGATTCATCCCCTTCCTTCTAGAGTTTTCATAAGTAAAGAACTCTTTCCTGTTTTTCTTTGCATCCCTTGCCAAAGATTTCTCGTAATCTGCCTTCGCCTGCCTAACCTCTTTTGTAACTTGGTTACAGATCAACTTGTATCTATCATAGGCTTCTGTGTCATGTGTTAATTTGTATGTATCCCATGCATGTTTCTTCTCTGCCATATGCCTCATCAGTTCATCTGACATCCATTTAGGCCTAAACCTTGAACAATATTTCTTAGTTGGTATGTAAAGCCTAGTAGCTTCCAAGAAAAGTTCTTTGAATGCTTCCCATTTTGCATTTGCTGTTGGTAACATCATCAGTTGGTCCCACTGTATAGAATTTAAATACTGTCTCAGTCCATCGTAGTCGCCTTTACGAAAGCAATAACCCTTCCCTTTACCCCTAATGGTAGTTACCTCTTTGAGTAAATCCCACTTCAGCACACTGTGATCACTGCCACCTAGTGGTTCATTTATCTGCAGATTCTTAATGCATGAAGAATCACTGCTGATAATCAAATCAAGAGTATTCTTCCCTCTAGTTGCCTCCTGAACATGCTGATGTAGAAAACAATCATCCAATAAATCCACAAAAGCCTTGCTAGTGTGTGAGTGACCGGCTGCCAAATTCTAGTCAATATCTGGGAAATTAAAATTTCCCATTATAAGACTCTCTGATTTACTGGCCCACTCTATTTCCCTGTACAGTATCTTATTATACTCATCAGAGTCATTAGGCCTATAGCACACTCCTACTCTCAATTTTGATCTCCCAATGCTTATGTCACACCAAACTGACTCGACACTGCACTGTGCAGCGATGTCCACAGGCTACACTTCCTTGGATTTTATGTATTTCTTAACTAATAGCATAACCCCTCCTCCCTTCCTATCCAGTCTATCCTTTCTGTAGACGTTGTACTCCCCAAATTCCAGTTCTGCATTCCTTATATCTGTGTGACACCACGTCTCTGATATCCCAACAATATCTGCCTTTGATGTTTTGAGCAATACCTCAAATTCATCAAATTTATTTACTAAACTCCTAGCATGGGTGTACACGCAAGTATACATGCACCTATTTCTATTCTTGGCTACCCTAACACAACCCATGTGTTTACTTGTACCGCAATGACTCCCGGCGGTCTCTGAAATATCCTGCATCTTCTTTTTCAGGCTTCTGCTCATTCCAATAGAAGCAGTGCAAGAATCTCTTTCACCTCTGCCAGTGGCTACTGTTAATCTATTCGTCTTTGTCTTCCCCCTAGCTAGCAGTTTTCCGATCAACTTAACACTGCCTCGATAGCATCAGCAAATATTCTTGCACCCTTTCTATTTAAGTGTATCCCATCCCTGTAGAAGCAATCTCTCCTGTTAACAAGTACAGTCCAGGCTGAAAAAAATTCTACCCCTTGAGCCTTGCACAATCTTTCCAGGGCCGAATTTAGGCCCTATAATACACTCCTACTCTATTTTGTTTTCCCAGTGCTTATGTCAACACCAAAACAGACTCAACATTGCATGTCCAACCATGTCAAATGGATGCACTGCCTTACATTTTGTATTTCTTAACTAACAGCATAACCCCTCCTCCCTTCCTATCCTTTCTGTACACATTGTGCTCCCCAAATTCCAATTTTTCATTCCTTATATCTGTGTGACACCATGTTTCTGATATGTCAACAATATCTGCCTTTGACGTTTTGACCAGCACCTCAAACTCAATAAATTTATTAACTATACCTCTAGCATTGGTGTACATGCAAGTATACATGCACCTGTTCTTACTCTTAGTTACACTAACACAGCCCATGTATTTACTTGTTCCACGATGGCTCCCAGCAGTCCTTGAAATCCCCAGCACCTTGTTTTCCAGGCTGACGGGTACAGTGACAGGCTCATTGAAACAGAAGCAGTGCAAGAATCACTTTCACCTCTGCCAGCAGAGGTGAAAGTGTTAATCTATTAGTCTGTGTACCCCTCCAAGCTAGCAGTTTTCTGACCCACCTAACACTGCCTCGATAGCATCAGCACATATTCTTGCATCCTTTCTATTTAAGTGTATCCCATCTCTGTAGAAGTAGTCTCTCCTTTTAACATTATGAACCTGAGGGGGCATAAATTCAAACTGAGGAAAGACTTGTAGAATAGATGTGCAGAAATTTCCCTTTAGCCAGCAGGGTTTTTTTTTTTTTTTTTTGGTAGTTGTTGGCGCATTGGCTTCTGTAGCAATAATGCACCTCCCAAGGTTTTTGCAGTACTTTGATCCAAGCCCGAGGCAGGAATCGAACCCGCGACCTTTGGTTTGCCTGGCAGGCACTTTATAAATCCAGCTAGCCCGATCGGCAGCCAGCAGGTAGTTGATTGCTGGAACAAACTTCCACCTATTGTTATGGAAGTTCAAATCTTAGATAAATTCAAGGAAGAAGTGGACAAACTTTTGAAACGAATGGATAGGTGAAATGAGCAGGTTTTTTTTGGCTGATGCTGTATAAGCTTGCTTTCTTGCATCATATGCCTCAATTAATGCTAATGCAAATAAGGGTGGATAGAAGTCCCTACATACAGTGGATCACATGGTGGTCTGTACTTATGTTTACAAAAAGGAAGGGTAGATTTCAGTTTGACTTTTTAGGAATTATACCCACAGAAATAATTAAAAATATTAAAAAATCCAACTTACATCAAACATATGACTGGTGAAACTTTCGAAATCTAATTTGTGACAGTTGCCAAATATGGAACAATTCTTTCAGGAATTTTTAGTTTGAAATATGCTTGAAGTCTTCTTTACAAAAAAAAGCAGCATTTGGTGTTATCTTTATAATATGGTAGCTTTTGCAAACTGAGCAGATAAGAGCAAAGTGAACCTCATTTTACCAATGGCAACTTGGGGACAATATAGATCACAAAAACTGAAATTTTTTGGAATTTACAACTAGAAGTTGATGAAATTGAATCAAGTGATGCAAAAACAGTTATAGGAATAGCAGTGCATCGAAAAAAAGTAACAACAATTTAGCATTTTGCGAACCATCCAGAAAAAAATGACAACTGTTCAGAAAACGTCACATTGGACAATACTGTTCAATTAGCCCTATTTCTCCTCACTCTCCCCAGTGTGATATAGAGACAGAATTACCATGGTGAAAGATAATTAACAGTGCAGGGTGGCGATCAGCCAATCTGCACTGGACCAGCAAAGCATATTATGGTCCATTTCCCTCAACATGAACTGTTGAGGAGGCTTCCATCCTGCAGTGGACTGATAATGGCTGCAATTCACCTTTTTTTTTTAGTTTAGGGGCCATTCTCTGCTGATAAAATTTTTTTTTTTATAAATATAATAGAAATAAAAACTACATCAAATGTGGCTAGTGTTGAAAGGTTATTTATTTAGTAAATTAAAAATAATAAAAGAAATTCTAAACAGCAAAGCAGATTAAATGATTTCACTATACTAGCTAATGAACACAATAAAGAGACACCAATATGAACCTTATAATGTACTAAAAGTGTACTACAAAATGTACCTTGTAATAAAATGTATATTATAATTGGCATTTTTATATGAAAAGCATTGAAATTGGATGTTAAAAAGAATAGAGACAGGAGACCCTTAAGTGGTCTCTGGATGACCCCCTTCAAACACTACTGGTGTGGTACCACCCAACTGGTATTTTCTTCTGGAATTAATGCTACAAATATGCATTACATTGCTTTTAGCAATGTGAAACTTTGTCACTTCTTGGATTATCTGCGTAGACTGGATGTAATAGTAATAGAGGAATGTGTGAAAGAAATCAAGCGTATGAGTTTATGTAGCATCGGTCAAAAAATAAATAAATAATAAATAAACAAAAAATTAATAAAAAAAATAACAATAAAAAAATTCACACAACCATTCCCTTTAAAAGTTTTTCTAGTTCCTCCTTGAATTTATTTAACCTGTCAACTTCCACAACGACAGATGGAAGATTGGTCCAGCAATTAACCACCCGCTGGCTAAAGGCAAATTTCCACATATCTATTCTACAACTGTCTTTCCTCAATTTGAATTTAAGCACCCTTAGGTTTGTAATCTGAGCAAGTGGAAGAATCCCATCAGAATTCAGCATGCTCAACACACGCAAGGCCTTATACACCTTAATCAGATCACCTCGCAGGTGACTAGTCTCCAGCCGCTGCAACTTGCAGCACTTAAGCCTCTCTTGGTAAGGGGATCCCTTCATTCCCCTCACCAATCTTGTTGCCCTTCTCTGTAATTGCTCAAGTAAATCTACATCCTTCCTAAAATGAGGCCTCCAGACCATTGCCTTATACAAAGGGATAATCACCTTTTCCCTGCTAGCAAAATTCCTGTATATCATTGACAAAACCCCATGACCTGCTCTTGCAGCCTGTCTGCAATGCTCAGAAAACCTCATATCTGACTGCACAATTACTCCCAGGTCTTTTACATTTTTGACCACCCTAAGTGTAGTACCACACAGTTGGTACATTCCTCTGGGGGTTACTTCTACCCATATGCGGTACTTTGCATTTGTCAATGTTAAACTTCAGTTGCCACTTCTCAGACCATCTGCCCAAATTTTCTATTGCAGTAGCACACTGCCATTACTGTCATTAACAACCCTGCCAACCTCTGTATCATCTGCAAACTTCGACCCTAAGCCTGATATACTTTCATCAATATTATTGATAAATATACAAAACAGTGGGTCCAACACCGAACTCTGCGGGACCACTAATAACATCAGCCCACAAAGGGCAGCATCCATTGATTACCACCCTCTGTCTTCTCCCACTCAATCACCCTTTTATCCATTGTAGCAACTTACCCTTAATACCATTCTGCTCCAATTTGTACAGTAGTCTTCCACATGCAACAGTGTCAAATGTTTTCCTGAAATCCAAGTATATGATATCAAAATTATTTTTTGCATCCAGTTCTTTTGTAATCACATCATAGTATCCAATCAAATTTGTCAGCCAAGAATTTCCCTTAACAAACCCATGCTGTGTCTGAATTATTGCTGCAGTCTTGTCTAAAAAATCCTGCAATGCATCTTTAACCAGTGACTTCATTATTTTACCCAGAACAGAAATTAAACTAACTGGTCTGTAATTACGCGTGTCACCCTTCAATCCCCGTTTGTGAATTGAGGATACATTTGCACATCTCTTTGCACATTAGCAGGGATAAGGAGGTGATTATTCCCTTGCATAAGGCAATGGTTAGGCCACATCTTGAGTACTGTATACAGGTCTGGACACCTCATTTCAAGAAGGATGTAGAACTGCTGGAACGGGTACAGAGAAGGGCAACAAGATTAGTGAATGGAACAAAGGGATGCTCTTACGAAGAAAGGCTTAAGTTTTGCAAATTACAGTGTCTGGAGACTAGGCACCGGCGAGGTGATCTGATAGAGGTGTATAAGGCTTTGAATGGTTTGAGCATGCTCAATGCCAATGGGATTCTTCATCTTGCTCAGAATAATCACCTCAGAGGGCATAAATTCAAATTGAGGAAGGACGGATGTCGGATAGATGTGCGGAAATTTGCCTTTGGCCAGCGGGTGGTTGGTTGGTGGAACCGACTTCCATCACTTGTTGTTGAAGTTGATAGCCTAAACAAATTTAAAGCTCAACTGGACAGGTATTTCGAACGAACGGAGGGGTGAAATGGGAGTGGTGTGTGTGTTTTTTTTTTTTTTTTTGGCTGATGCTGAATAAGCTTGCTTTCTTGCATCATATGCCTCTACTAATGCTAATCTCCAGTCCGTGTTTGTTATTTGAGTTTTAGGAGCATTAGCAACTAAGACCATATTGCTCCGCTCCAGTCCATGGGGACTTCCCCTGAGTCCAAGGATGCTTTCATAATTATGGCTAAGGGTTTGCTTAGTTATTTTACTGCCTCCTTTAATATAACTGGATAGATACCATCCACCCCAGGTGCCTTGCTTATGTAACCTGGATGTAAGGAAATTTGTTTTTAGTCAACAAGCTAGCTATTACCTAACACTCTAGAAATGGAAAGCTTATACAGATTTAAGGAAAGGCTGGGCACACTTGGGAAAAGTGGATAAAATATGAAGCTAAACAAACTTTTTTTTTAAAGATAGATGCTCCATAAACTTTGCTCCTTTGCACCAGCCTGCCATTTTTAATACTTAACACATAATTATATGATCACAGGTTATGCTTAATCAGAAATGAGGTATTGCCAAGAATAATCTTTGGTCTTTATCAATTTAGCCGAGTTGTCAGTGGAAAGAGTGCAGTGGCATGTGCCTTTGAGTGGACTAGGATTAAAACCCGTAACTACTAAATACAATAAACATTTGCATTGACATTGGGGGAAGGAAAACACCAAAATAAAACCAAGAGTGTCAGGCCTGGTCAGCTGGCTTGTAAAAATATAGCTGGGTATATCAACATGGAGGAACGACAAGTGTTCCATACATGTAGATGACCCCTAACTGGGACAAAGAGTACAGAAATTACTTACTAGGCACAGCTAACAATTTTAACAAGAGACCAGAAAGCGTAAATGCATTTGAATAAGAGGCAACTTTAAACTCAATAAATCTAATGAGGTTAATAAAATAAAAACTAATTTTAAACACATGGATGTGCATGCATGCACATAAACTAATAAACAGTGGCAAAATGTGCAAAAAAATTTGATAAGTTACTTCATTCTATACAATTCATGGTGTATTCAATAGTAAGAAAAAGTGTGTGTGGGGGGGGGGGGGGACATGCTGTATGAAGTAATGAAATTTTTGGATATGGCGAACACATGTTAAGAATATACCCAGATCCTTGACATAACGTGGCCTTGACAATGTCCCCCACATACACACTACTCGGACTCCTTCCAGTCACTATCTGGCAGAGTAGAGGTAGCAAGATTATACACTAGCTGATCCGGAAGCCTCCTAAAGAGTTATCAATAGGTTCGGTCCGGTGTACTACCTAGCGGCCAGCCTGCGAACACCAATCTTCCTTACATTTCATGGGTACAGCTCTAAAACGGTGTTCGCAGGCACACTGCGAACACCGTTTTAGAGCTGCTTTTGAGGTTATGATGTTCATCATAACCTCAAAAGTCATCAGTCATACTGCATGATGGAAGAGATGGGGAAGGGTTGACCGGAACTTAGCTCTAGAGATTAAACATGGGTTCCACCACTTCAAGCTTCCAATAAGCAAAGGGGTGGTATTTCACCGGTTGATGAAAGTCATCTACCACCTAGTACTGCCTGGTAACATAGAGGGGCGGCATTCCTCCATGTGGTGTGGGCACCACACCCCGACCCCTGCTTACGTTGGTTCACACCTGGGTGGTCACCCACCATGTACTTGTGCATGGAGGTTATACCCAGGATTACTAACAGTCCCACCATCCTGAAGGTGCAAGCAGAGGATTTGGCTGTCACAGACCATCCGGACTTTGCCGAAATTGGGTCCAGTTGACTTGAATGTCACCCAAATATCAGTTCCATCAGTGTTTTAGACTCCCAGGCAGCAAGTTACAGCTTGTCTGGCATATCTGAGAAAATGTCTGTGACAACCTCAAAACAGGTATGGAAATTTGTGTGGTTTTTTTTTTTGCAAAAACATCAAATACAAAAGGTATTAGAACCTATAGTAATTAGTCCTGTGCATGGGTTGATATAAGAAGATACTTATTGACATTAGACCTGAATTTCTGTGGAATGTAATATTCAGAAAATTCATGGAAAGTGAGGCTGTTCCAGAAAACGGAGGTTGAAGAAATATATGAGGAAGAAGAAAAGTTGTGAGTTTGAAGTTGGACAAGAAAAGGATGCCGACTGGTTGCATCACCTGTTCGGACTGGTTTAGAAGCGAGAGAAAGATTATTATAGAAGCCAATTCAGAAGAATATGCTAAATTAAAAACTAATCCAATACATTGGACAAAAATAAAATTTTACTGTATTAACATTTTAAAAAAATAATCATGACTTTTATCATTAGAATGACTGAATGAAGCTAATGTTACTATTCTCTGATATTCAGGGTTTGTAAGTTTCTAAGTGACAACACTGATCCTCTGAGCAGTCATATGACTGAAAATTCCAGGAAATAGAAATCTATTCTGCTTGTCACAGGGAATTTTGGCAAGGAACACCAGTTCTAGTAAGGCACACAATGGGAAAAAAATGAGATTCTGCCACACTTCAACTGGATAGTCAATGATACTTTTGTAATTCTTTAGTTTTTTTTTTTTTTTTATGAGAACTCCAAACACGAGAGGTATTGGAACCTATAGTACTTAGTACCGTGCTTGGGTTGGAGGTTGAAAAGACGAAAGAAGATATTTGTTGATATTGGACTTGAACTTCTGTAGATTGTAATTTTCAGGAAATACGTATGAAGGAAGGTTGTTCCAGAAAACGGCAGTTGAATGAATAAATGAGGAAGACGAAAAGTTGGTTCTGTGGGTTTGAAGCTGGACAGTAAATGGATGTTGGCTGGTGGCGGCACGTGTTCGGACTGTTTTGAAAGAGAGAGTGGGAATTATAGAAGCCAATTCAGAAGAACAGTGCCCATGGAAGTATCTGTAGAAGAGGCATGCAGCAGAAACAGTACGTCTATGAGAAAGCGAGTGGAGAGACTCTGTTAGAGATGAATCATTAATTACCTAACTGCCCTCTTCTGAATGGAATCAAGAAGCCTGAGAGAGGTTTTGGGGGCACCACCCCAGATGTGGGAACAATATTCCATGGCAGGGCGGATTTGCGATTTATACAGAGTGAGCCGCTGTTTGGAAGAAAAGTAATGCCGAGAGCGAAAGAGAAAACCAAGTTTTTTAGATGCAGAGGAAGCAATATTTGTAATGTGCTTGTGCCAAGAGAGATTAGAAGTAAGGGTAATCCCCAAAAGAGATATATCATTTTGCCTAGAAATCAGAGTGTCACTAAAGATAAGCATAGGAGAAGAAGAATCCTTTTTGCGAGATATAAGACAAGACTGAGTTTTAGAAGGGTTGAAATCAACTAAGTTGTCTTTGCCACACTGGAGAATTACCTGAAGATCGGCATTTAAGGAATTGGCAGCAGATTTTCGAGAACTTGAAGCTGATTGAGCAGGACAAGGTTTCTCAAAATGGAAAGTTGAATGCAATGTGCTATCATCGGCAAAAATATGGATAGGATTTCCAGTCAATGGAAGAAGGTCATTGATATACAAAAGGAAAAGAGTGGGGGAAAGAACTGAACCTTGGAGGACACCGGCATTAGTGGAGAAGTTAGAAGACAGAGAGCCATCTACCATCACCCTCAGTGAGCGATCAGAGAGAAAACTGGATAACCAATTACTAAAAACAGTTGGCAAACCATAAGATGGAAGCTTGTTTAGAAGACCTTTATGCCAAACACGATCAAAAGCCTTTGAGATGTCGAGCAACTACTTGTGTTTCACCGAACCTTTCCATTGAATTAGTCCATAAATGGGTAACATAAGCCAGAATATCACCAGTGGATCGACACTGACAGAATCCATACTGGCGATCGTTGATCAGACGGAAGGTTTCTAGATAGTTTAAGAGTTGCCGGTTAATTGATTTCCTCAATACTTTAGAAAGAGTGGAAGTAATTGCAATGGGACGATAATTGGATGGGAGGGATTTGTCACCCTTTTTAGGAACTGGCTGGATATGAGCAAATTTCCAAGCAGAAGGAAAAACACCTTTGGAATAAGAAAGTGAAAAAAGGCGGCAAAGAATAGGAGTAAGTTCAGGAGCACAGGATTTGAGAACAAGAGGAGAAATACCATCAGGACCTGGAGCTTTCTTAGCATCAAGATTCATCAAAATCCTTCTGATATCCTTTTGACGGAAGACCACAGAAGGCATTGAATGGAGCGTGTTAAGAATGGTGGGAGGTGTTTTACCAAGATCATTTATACATGAGCAAGAAAAATGGGATGCTAGCAGGTCAGCTTTATAATTGGCTGAAGTGGCAACAGAACCATCTGGTTTGGACAGAGGTGGGAGAAAAGATGGGCAAAAGTTGCGGCCAATAGCTTTGGCAAGAGACCAGAATGCTCGGCTACCATTAGGGCAAGAAGCAAGTTTTCTACTCTTAGCCTGTTCAAACTCTAGTTTGAATTGAGTAATAACTGCTTTACAATTGTTGCGAGCCTTGGTGTAGGCAGAAAATGAAACTGAAGAATTAGAAACAAGCCAGTTGCGATATGCAACATTCTTCTCTTGGACAGCCTTAGCACATTTGTTGGAAAACCAAGGTTTAGATAAAGGACGAGATTTTAAAGTGGAGTGTGGGATAAAGGATTGCATTCCTGCAAAAATAATTTCACTGACACGATCTGAGCAAAAGTTGACATCAGAAGTTTTGAAACAGTAGTCCAACCAAGGAAAAGAAGAAAAGAAATCTTGCAGGTCATCACATTTTGCATTCTTGTAATGCCAAACAATACGAGGTTGGGAATAGCCATGAGATAAAGGTTCCATTGGAGAAGAGACAATCACCAAGTTGTGATCTGAAGTGCCTAAAGGACCTCTCACTTCGACCTTGTACTTAGAAGGGTTGTTTGTGAGAAAAAGATCAAGCATGTTGGCTGTATGATTAGGATTGTCCGGTATTCCTGTAGGTAAATGAACAATCTGTGCTAGGTCATTAGTAATTGCAAAAGCCTCAGCATCTCGACCTGCTGGGTCGGTGTAACTAGAAAACGGAAGCCCGCTGGAGTTGTGAACGTTAAAATCACCAAGGAAAATTACCTCACTGTTAGGAAAGTTGGACTGGAGAAAGGCAAGTTGCAAAGAGAGGAAGTCAAAGAGCTCCAAGTGATTAGTGGAGTTGGGAGAACAGTAGAGACAACAGATGAATGACACAATGAGGTACAGAGATTTTAAGCCAGAGAAGATCAAAGAGAGGAGATTCCAAATTGCCAAGTCTCTGACAGGGAATATCAGAACAGACATATGCACAAGTACCACCTTTGAGGCGAAAGGAATCATACAGCAAATAATTTGGACATCTGAGATGAGATGTAGTTGAATCAACTGATAACTGAGATTCAGTCAGAAAAAGTACATGGAGTTTGGAAGACTGCAAGTGGAAATGGACATCGTTGAGATTGGAATTGAGACCACGTATATTTGTGAAATGAATTAGGAAGTCCTTGGGAGGTTTAGATCTTTTCGCAGATAAGCTTGCTCTATTATTTTGACAATTCATGGTGTATTCAATAGTAAGAAAAAGTGGGTGGGACATGCTGTATGAAGTAATGAAATTTTTGGATATGGCGTACATGTGGTAAGAATATACCCAGATCCTTGACATAACGTGGCCTCGACAATGCACCCTGCATACACACTACTCGGACTCCCTCCAGTCACTATCTGGCAGAGTAGAGGTAGCAAGATTATACACTAGCTGATCTGGAAGCCTCCTAGAGAGTTACCAATAGGTTTGGTCCGGTGTACTATCTAGCGGCTGGCCTGCGAACACTGTTTTAGAGCTGTACCCTCGAAATGTAAGGAATATTGGATCTCGCCATGACATTCATCATAACCTCAAAAATCATACTGCATGATGGAAGAGATAGAGAAGGGTTGGCCGGAACTTAGCTCTAGAGACTAAACATGGGTTCCACCACTTCAAGCCTCCAATAAGCAAAGTGGTGGTATTTCACCGGTTGATGAGAGTCATCTACCACATAGTACTGCCTGGTAACATAGAGGGGCGGCATTCCTCCATGTGGTGTGGGCGCCACACCTCGACCCCTGCTTACATTGGTTCACACCTGGGTGGTCACCCACCATGTACTTGTGCATGGAGGTTATACCCAGGATTACTAACAGTCCCACCATCGTGAAGGTGCAAGCAGAGGATTTGGCTGTCATAGACCGTCCGGACTTTGCCGAAATTGGGTCCACTTTGACTTGAGTGTCACCCGAATATCAGTTCCATCAGCGTTTTAGACTCCCAGGTAGCAAGAACAGCTTGTCTGGCATATCTGAGAGAATGTCTGTGACAACCTCAAGGACCAAACTAGTAAAAGTAAATAAATGCCACTTGGAACTTAAAATATTCTGCGCTTATAACAGAAAATATTTGGAAATAATTGTAAATTAGACTGCTTGAATCTTTAGAGAATGGAAAAATATAGGTAGTTCTTGACTTTACGAGTCAATTCGTTCCTATCGTGCACTCGTAAAGAGCTTTGTTTGTTTGTTATTTGGTTTTTAGGAGCATTAGCAACTAACCTCAGGGGCTCACATCTGGTGAGTATGGGCTTGGCAAACCCAGGGTCTTGAGCTGGATATCATCATTCTTCTCTTTCTCTCTTGCTTTCTTGGTGATTCCCTTTTTTTTTTTTTCTCTCTCTCTCTCGCTCACTCACTCACAGGGTAGGGTAACTTGGGGAATTTTTTTTGGCTGGTGCAGCATAAGCCTCAGGCTTCCTTGCACCATATGACTAATAATAATAATAATAAATAATAATAAGGCCATATTGCTCCGGAAATATGCGGTGGTCATTCCCTGACCTTTCCGCATCCTCCGTATTTGGTGGTGACGGGCTCAAACCCTGATCTAATTAAGAAGTGTGTGCTATGCACTGCTGCTCCTTCCCCTGGCTATGGAGGTGCCTCTCGTAAAGAGCAATTTATTTCCAATAAATGCAATGTTAAAAACAGGGATTATGTTCTCAACAATGAAATTTAACCATAGGTTAAATAAAGGTCAACAAAACAATAGTTTATGCTTAACCAAAGAAATGAAAACATAGCCTTTAAAATCAAGTAAATTATAATAATAAAGACATTATTTATGTCATACAAATGTTAAAGAATGTTTATTCTTCATCATCATCGACTGATGATGACAAAGAATAATGAGATCATGTTTGCTTATGAACTCATATTTTGTTTCCAATGTTATTCCTCTTCGCTGTAAAGCATTAATAAGGAGGATAAATTTGAAATAAGAAAAGACAGCAAAAATGAAAAGCAACACAACCACTCTTTGTAACATCAGCATGGTAACTGCTTTATGTTTGATGAATATGAAATGTTGATCAAGGCATCAAAGGCAGATATTGTTGGGATATCAGAGACATGGTGTCACACAGATAAAAGCAGTGCAGAATTAGAATTTGGGGAGTACAATGTGTACAGAAATGATAGACAGGGTAGGAAAGGAGGAGGGGTTATGCTGTTAGTTAAGAAACACAAAATCTAAGCAAGTGCATCCAGTTGACATGGGTGGGCAGTGAAATGTTGAGTCTGTTTGGTGTGACATAAGCACTGGGAAAGGGAAAATGAGACTAGGAGTGTGCTATAGGCCTAATGACTCTGATGAGTACAACAAGCAGTTGTGCAGAGAAATAGAGTGGACCAGTAAATCAGGATGTCTTGTAATGGGGGATTTTAACTTTCCAGATATTGACTGGAACTTGTGGTTGGTCACTCACACACTAGCAAGACTTCTGTTGAGGATTGTTTTCTACAGCAACATGTTTGAGGGCCAATCAGAGGGAGTAATACTCTTGATTTGGTTATCAGCAGTGATTATTCATGCATTAAGAATTTACTTAAAGATGTAACTACCATCAAGAATAAAGGGAAGGGTTTTTGCTTTCATAAAGGTGACTATAGTGGTCTCACACAGTTTTTAAATTCTATACAGTGGGACCAACAAAGAATTCTATACGGGAAACATTAAGAAAAATGATCATAGAAGCTACTAGGCTTTTCATACCAACTCAGAAATACAGGTCAAGGCTTAGACTAACATGGATGACAGATGAACTACTGAGACACAAGGCATAGAAGAAAAATGCATGGAATTGACTTAAATTATCAGGTGATACAAAAGTCTGTGGTGACAAGGTAACAGGAAAAAATATCCACGGAAAAAATATGTGGAAAAAAATTTTATTATGTAATCGAAGAAAACAGGCCCCAAGTTTTAGTACTGTATAGTTAAAAAAAAAAAAAAAAAATTAAATATACTATTGCATGTGCAATTATTCAACTGTTTCTTAAAAATCTTTCTTTTAAATATACTAGGAAGAAAAGTGGCATTTTTTCACTATATAATTTTCCTTGATTTTGCATTTTCTTAAACCATGCTTGTCCCAGAAGAAATCTGCAACCGAAATTTGCGACGAAATTGATGAATTTGGACAGATTGTTAATACGGAGTTGTTAATGGATTCTCATGATATGCAATCACCAATTTTGGAGAAAATTCTAAATGAAGTTTCAACCTCTTACCAAGAAAGGATTAAAGTTCTGCAAATTGCCATATCTGGACCTGCCAGGTGATCTGACTGAGGTGTTTACAGCTTTAAATGGATTGAGCAAGTTTAGTGCTGATGGGATTCTTCCTCTTGCTCAAACTATAGACACGAGGAGGAAGTACAAATTGAAATTGAGGAAAGAGAGTTGCAGAATAGATGTGTGGAAGTTTGCCTTTAGCTAGCAGGTGGTTGATTGCTGGAACAAACTTCTATCTGTTATTGTGGAAGTTGATAGCTTAAATAAATTCAACAAAGAACTAGATAAACTATTGAAAGGAATGAAAAGGCAAAATGGGAAATTTTTTTTTTGCCGATGCTGTATAAGCTTGCTTTCTTGCATTATTTGCCACTACTAATGCTACATAATTGGGTACCATGATGCAGTAACAAAGGAACTGGATGCATAAAATAGTTCTGATATCTTATACTTGGATTTCAGGAATGCTTTTAATACTGTTGCACATAAAAGACTGCTGCACAGAATGAAATGCAGTGTAGCATTAAGGGCAAGTTACTGCTATGGATAAAGGAATGGTTAAGTGGGAGAACACAGAGAGTGGTAATCAATGGGCACTTCTCTTCATAGCCAGGTGGGAAGGAGCAGCAGTGCGTAGCACATGCTTCTTGATTAGACCGGAGTTCAAACCCGTCACCATCAAATACAGAGGATGCGAAAAGGTCAGGGAATGACCACCACATATTCCCGGAGCAATATGGCCTTAGTTGCTAATGCTGCTAACAAAACAACAAACAAAACAAACTTCTCTTCATGCACTTATGCTTTTAGTGGATATTTTGTTTTTAGTCTCCGAGGGTTTAGTGCTTGGCCCATTGTTATTTTCAATAATTATTAATGATACTGATAAAGGTATATCAGGCTTAAGTTGTTGTAAGTGTTCAGCTGATATAACGGCTAGTGGGATGCTTAATCACGATAATCAATGTAAGCTACTGCAACAAGGTCTACAAATATTAGGCTGATGGGTTGAGAAATGGCAGTTAAAGTTTAACCCTGACAAATACTACTAAATTAACATTGATATTACTGCACATTGAAAGCATTCACAAAGGAGATTAGGCAGGCAAAGGCAGATTATGAGAAATCTTTGGCAAAGGACGCAAAGAAAAACAGCAAAGAGTTCTTTACTTACGTAAACTCTAAAAAGAAGGGGACGAATCAGATTGGTCCACTTAACATACATAGTTTGACTATTGATAATCCTGCTCAAGTAACTGATAAACTGAATGAGTATTTTGCATCTACATTCACGCATGAGGAGTTATTCAAGGAGGGGAATGCAAGAGATTTATCATATCAAACTCTAACAGGGAGCTAAGTGATTTTGTAATAACTGAGAGCAAAGTGGAGGAGAAATTGTTGAATTTAAACATAAAAAATGCACTTGGGGCAGATGGAATCTATCCAGTTATAATGAAGGAGGCATCCAGTTAGTTAGTTTAACTGGATGCCTCCAGGTCTGTTAGTTTAACTTCTATCCCTGGGAAAATAATGGTGTCACTGGTTAAAGAGGTGATACAGGATCACCTGGACAAGAAAGCAGTAATAGTTCAGACACAGCATGGGTTTGTTAAGAAAAAGTCTTGTCTGACCAATTTGAATGGATACTACGATGTGGTCACAAAGGAACTGGATGTAAAAAATAATTTTGATATCATATACTTTGATTTCAGGAAAGCTTTTGATACTGTTGCACATGGAAAACTGCTGTTCAAATTGGAGTGGTATGGAATTAAGAGCAAGTTACTGCAATGGATAAAGGGATGGTTGAGGGGGAGATGGAAGAGAGTGGTAATAAATGAACACTGCTCTACATGGACTAATGACATTAGTCCCGTGGGATTTGGTGCTGGGCCCATTGTTGTTTTGTGTATTTATCAATGATATTGATGAAGGTATATCAGCCTAATGTCCAAGTTTGAAGATGACAAAGGTTGGCATGGTTGTTAATGACAGTAAAGACAGTATGCTATTGCAACAGGATCTATAAAAGTTAGGCAGATAGGCTGAGAAGTGGCAACTGAAGTTTAACACTGACAAATGCAAACTCCATATGGGTAGCAGTAACCAAAGAGAAACGTACCAACTGTGTGGTACTATACTCAGGGAGGTGGATAAGAAAAAAGACCGAGGGGTAATTGTGTAGTCAGGTATGAAGTTCTCTGAGCAGTGCAGACGGGCTGCCAAAGCCGGTCATGGAGTTTTGTCAATGATATATAGGAATTTTGCTAGCAGAGACAAGGAGGTGATTATCCCTTTGTATAAGGCAATGGTCGGGCCACACCTTGAGTACTGTATACAGGTCTGGAGGCCTCATTTTAGGAAGGATGTAGAGTTGCTAGAACGAGTACAGAGAAGCGCAACAAGACTGGTGAGAGGAACTAAGATGTGCACTTACGAAGAAAGGCTTAAATTCAGCAAGTTTCAGCATCTGGAGACCAGGCACCTGCGAGGTGATCTGACTGAGGTGCATAAGGTCTTGAATGGTTTGAGCAGGCTCAATGCTGATGGAATACTTCTGCTTGCTCAGATTAAGAACCTGAGCATAGATTCAAATTGAGGAAAGACAGTTGTAGAATAGATGTGTGGAAGTTTGTCTTTAGCCAGCAGGTGGTTGATTGCTGGACCAGACTTCCATCTGCTGTTGTGGAAGTTGATAGCTTAAATAAATTTAAAGCTGAATTAGAGAAACATTTGGAGTGATCAGATGAGTGAAATGGGAATTGGTGGGGTTTTTTTTTTGGTTGAGGCTATATAAGCTTGCTTGCGCCATATGCCTCAACTAATGCTAATACAGTAATCTTAGATTAATATATCGACTTTGAGGTACTACACTCAGCATAGTGGAAAATGAAAAAGAAGTTTTCATGTGTTGTCAGATATGAAGTTCTCTGATCAGTGCAGATAGGCTGCCAGAATAGCTCGTGGTTTTGTCAATGATATATAAAAATTTTGTTGGCAAGGATAAGGAAGTCATTATCCCTTTATACTAGGCGATGGTTAGGCCACATCTTAAGTACTGTATACTTCAAGACACAACTGGATTGTCAGCTTTTATGACATTGGATTCCTAGCCGCTCACAAGTGAGGGCCCAACTAGCCCTGATTTGGCTTTCTAGCTGGTGGTACCACTGAGAATAAATAACAATTGTCCCTTTTGGAAAGCGTTACTTATTTAAATTATAAGAAACAGGCACTCATGAAATATTTCAAAACATGAGATGTGAAAATGTAAAACTTGATGCAAATGCATTAACTTATATAATTCTGAGGCATTTTAACCCTAAATTTCTTGTGGCTTTATATTTAGTTTTATTTTCATGAATCCCCAGAAATTAAAATCAGCAAGTCATCAGCATATATATGCTGATGCCTTGCTAATGGGCTGAGCACTGAACTCTGGGGCAGTGGCACGCAAACATATTTCACTCGCAACCCCCTTTATTAAATATAAAATTGACACAACCCCTTAATGTAAACCCTGAGGTAGGATGACCAGATTTTTAGAGAACAAAAATGCCATTTTAAAAATTATGTAGTAGAAAATTATATTAGAGTACTGAGGAAGGAATAAAAAAAATTGTCTCCTTTTTAATTTACATATTGAAATAATTATTTAATATTTTAATTGAATACAGTATAGCAAAACACAATAAATCAAATTCTTCAATTAAAATTACAAAACAATAAAAAATGAACAATTATAAAACAAAACAATTAATAAGGATGAGCCTGGATAACCGATAATATTTGGTGCAATATTTGAAATTGCTAATCTCATGTCGTCTTCTGGATCAAGTCTGGAACGTTGTTTTGCTTTTATAGCTGTTAATTTTGAGAGGCCAACTTCACATAAATTTGTAGACCCAAATGGTAGCAAGTTTGTATCGCCATTTTCGATAATTCTGGATACTCAAAATTTTTTTTCACAAGTTGGAGGTCCTGAAACACGCAAGTAATGATTCATCAGACTTCAGGTCGATAAGATCTTCCTTTTGCTCAATGGTAATTTCAGGGCACGAAGAAATTTCAAAAACAAGGGGATTACGAATCCAATACAACTTTTTTTTTTCTGGAGATACGTTAAATCTTTTGGAAAAATTCTTAATTAGCATTGTCATGTTGGTGGCAATGATATCCCTAAATTGTAGACTGTTAATATTATTGCTATTAACAAATTCAGAAAAACAAGGGAATGTCTCAGTATTATTACACTCCAATTCAATTTTCCAAAGATTAAGTTTCTTTTTGAAAGCTTCTATTTTATCAATGAGTATTAATATCAGTTCCCTGTTCTTGAAGACTTAAATTTAAATCATTTTAAGTTTTTCAAATATATCAAAAAGGTAACTAAGGTTTCCAAGCCATTTTTGATTTGTAAACAATTAAGCAAGGTTCTGATTTTTATCCGATAAAAATCAATAAAAAATGTATGTTTGAAGTCAAAAACACGTTGCAATGCTTTACCACTGGGCAACCACCTCATTTTCGTATATAAAAGAAGTGTTTCATAAGCGGCTCCCATTTCATTACAAAGTTAGTGAAAACTCTACTATTTAAGCTTCCACTTTTAATAAAGTTGATCACACTTACTGCATCTTTCAAAACTTTGTCCAATTCAGTTTGCATTTCCTTTGCTACTAATGCTTCCCTATGTATAATGCAATGCAGTAGTGTAGCTACCCTTTTTCGGGCCCGGAGGCAAATAACATGTTCGGGCCCCTACTTAATTAACGAAAATTGCAAAAACAGGAGACAGCCAAAGACAGCGGGGCCCTAAAGGGCCTGAGCCTAGAGGCAATTGCCTTGCCTGCCTACATGGTAGCTACGCCACTGATGCAATGGTTCTAAACTATATTTGGAGCAATTTCCTTTACTTCACCCTTTAAGCCTTTATTTTCTCCCGTTAATGCAGCTGCACCATCAGTACAAATCGCAACACAGTTGTTTCACGTTAGATCATTTGTTTGAAAGAAATTTATAACATCAAAAATCTTCTCACCCGTCGTTCTGCCTTCGAAAGCTTTGCAAAATAGAAAATCCTCCAAAATATCTCCCTCATAGCAGTATCTGACATATACAGTTGATTCATCTAACTGTATTGCAAAAATTGGACTTTCTCTCAATCGATTTAATAAATTGAATTTTATGTTGTCCATGATAACTGTAATATGCCACGAGACTGGTCTCTGGACAGAGGAAAGGTTTTTAAATTGTTGCTGTATGCATAATTGAAATCATTTTTGTTTCAGCAGAGAGAACAAGTTGACATGAAAGCACCAAATTACGAAGCAGAATAAAGCATGCGTGCAACAGACTTGCTATTTGCAGTACAATTTCTTCGTTATGTTTCAAATTACTTCAAGTATCTCATATGGTTAATACTTAAGCAGAGTATGTATACATTCTGTGATAGATTTGGGTCAATTGATTCCGGTCCTCAGGCACTGGAGTCTGCTAGTATTAACAATATGAATCTATATTGTCCATAACATGAGTACATAACAATATGGGTCCATAGCCAGTGAGCAAATTAAGGTATATTCCAGACGCAATAGGCAGTAGGGTTCATTCATATCTCAGACTTAGTTCGAGTTGTAAATTCTCTACACCTACAGTATTGAAAAAGTGATTTTAACAAAAGGTTTTAGCTTTTATGTACACCAAAATTAAATTTATTTAAAAATTTCCGCGACCCTTTAATTTATCTCGCGACCCCTCTGTGGGTCACGCCCCATAGTTTGCACACCACGGCCCTGGGGGATTCCACCAAAAGCATTAGTGCATGAAGAAAAGTGCCCATTTATATTGTAAGATGTAGCTCTTACATAGGTAAGTGTATCGGAATCTCGGCAATGAACGTGTAATTAAAGAAGGATTAAATTTATCATTAACGAAAATGTCAGTATAAATTTAAGTGAAGGCACTTAGAACAACAAGAAGTTTTGAAAAAGGGACGATTAAGAGGTCAGTCATAGATAATGGTAACTAAAAGGCTCACTTATAATGACAAAAGGACACTAGAAATAAGGGCAAGTAAGGAGCCTCGCAGTAAGCCTAGCAGTAGGGATGGCTTAGTGGTCACGCCAAATAAGTGAAGACCCGTGACAAATTCTGGTAGAGGGCAGCTGTAAGTGATTCTCTGGGAGGGTTGTAGGAAAAGGAATTTTAAAAGCAATTAGAAATAGCAGTAAAGAATGCGTTATTTTTGGTAAGAGAAATAGGCAGGAAATAAAAATTAAGAAAAAGGAATTTGACGTGATTGGTGAAAGAGATCAGGCGATCAACAACGAGCGAATAGATGAGAGAGAAACTAAGATGTACATTTTTTTTGGGGGAAAAGTAATTAAATAATTAATATTTAAATAATTAAATAACAAAATAATTAAAAGATTTGTCTCATCGTATTTTAATAGTCATTTATTGATATTACAGTGAGGAATTTTAATTGCATGGTTTTATTGTACTTTCATCTTATTTTAATAGCATTTTATTCGTATTGTAATTTTGCATTTATGACAAAATGTCTTCCTTCACTAAAGGTTGCATGGAGGTTTAATATTTCTGGGGTTGGGGTGGGGTTCTCCGCTGTGATCCTGGGGTGTTGGACTGTCCGTGTGTCAATAGCAAGGAATACATTATAAGTTTTAAATTAATTTAATTATGTAAATTTGTTTTAAGTATCATTTCGTATTTTATTCGTATAAGGAGATTTGGAAAAGAAGAAATCCTACAAACTGAATAAAAGGTAATTCCTTGTTTATTTCCAAAATATTAATAGAATGTAGGAAAAATTGAGCATATGTAGGCTCTCATTTATGTTGTATTAATAATGTATAACTTAAAAACAATGTCATAAATGGTAAGAGACCAAGATGAAGTAACTACATTGTCAGATAAGGACGAGGAGTGATCAATGTAAATGAGAACGAACGAGCATTCAACAATTGTAAATCTATGTACTCTGTTTATTTTCAATACATAAGAACTTATAATAACCAAGTTTTTAATATTTAATAAAGCATATTTGTATGGTTGTTAATTAAGTATGTTAGTTTATGCCAAATGTTGATAGGTACTGTATATAAATGTTTATGTATAAAGTGTAGTAAATTAATGATTTCAAGGTTTTATACTGAGTGACATTATTCAGAGACACAGACACTTGCCTACAAGGCAGCTCTTACGGATAAGAGCAGAGAAAATATAAATACCCTCAGAATCTTGGAAATTTCTGATTATAACACAGTAGTGGAGTCGGGTTGCGAAAGTGGGGCTTGAAAGATCAAGGGTTCTACTCTTCCTAAAGCACAATCCTGTGAACTCCCAGGATAACATGGATTAAAGAAACTACTAATATAAGGGAAGAAGAAAGGATATATTAAAACCCCCACAATATGCTAATATAAACATAATGAACACATTACTCCCACATTCCAGGACTGAGAAATTACCACTGTAGATAGTATTTGAATACTTTGCACTGCACTTTTCATACTGTCTCCACAATAAGTGACCTGTTATGGAAGTAGTCACTTCATTATGCTTTTATATTTAGAGATGTACAATACATCTTTCTAACCCTTCTGAGTATGCTGGGCCATCATAGGTATTAAAGCTCTTTGGAAATCCAGAGGGGGCCAACAACACATTTCTTTTGGGTATATATGAATACAATTAACTTTGTATATGAGGTTAAAAAAATGATTGAAATAGCATAAATGGAAAGTAAGGCTTGGAAATGCTCTTCACACAGGTCACAACTTTAATTTCCGAAATCTTCAGATTTTTTCCACAAAGCCAAGACTGGCTGCTCCACCTCTAAATAATATATTATACAGAATTCATGTTTACAAACTACCCAAGCAGAGCTGAAGTAAGTGATTTCTCACACAGTTCAGATTAATGCCTCTCTACAGTATGTATGAGGTTAAAAAAATGATTGAAATAGCATAAATGGAAAGTAAGGCTTGGAAATGCAAAAAAAATGTGAGCTAACAGGATATGCTCTTCACACAGGTCACAACTTTAATTTCCAAAATATTCAGATTTTTTCCACAAAGCCAAGACTGGCTGCTCCACCTTTAAATAATATATTATACAGAACTCATGTTTGCAAACTACCCAAGCAGAGCTGAAATAAGTGATTTCTCACACAGTTCAGATTAATGCCTCTCTACAGCAACACTGTCTGCAGAAAGAAGTGCCATGAGTGACAGCACAGATAGCATTAGAATGCTCAAACAGCTAACGAGACCAGTCCTGCTTGACTTTGTTAAGAGCATAGAAATTACAGTCACCTTTCTAATTTCTATTCTTTTTACCTTTAAATATATATACTTACTACTTTCGTTGATTTTTAGTATTCGTAATGGTTTCTCTTTTAGATAGAAAAATAAAAGCACCAGAATCTGTTTTAAACCCTAAACGAGGAGCTAAATGACTTTCTGATAGCTGAAAGTAAAGTTGAGAAGAAATTGTTCAAGATAGACATAAAAAAGACACCTGGGGTGAATGCAATATATCCAATTATATTAAGGGAGGCAGCAAGGAGGTAAGCAAACCGCAAGCCATAATTATGAGAGTATTCTTGGACTCAGGGAGGTCCCTATGGACTGTAAATGTGTGAATGTATTCCTAATTCATAAATGGTAATCAAAAGGTGATAGGAGTAATTACAGACCAGCTTATCTGTTCCAGGGAAAATAATAGAATCACTGGTTAAAGAAATAATGCAAGACCATCTGGACAGGCATGCAATTATACTGCAATCACAGCATGGATTTGTTAAGGGGCGGTCTTGTTTGGTATTTGAGGTTGTCACAAACATTCTCTCAGATATGCCAGACAAGCAGTACTTGCTACCTGGGAGTCTAAAACGCTGAGGGAACTGATATTCGGGTGACACTTAAGTCAAGTGGGCCCAATTTCGGCGAAGTCCGGACGGTCTGTGGCAGCTAAATCCTCCATGCACAAGTACATGGAGGGTGACCACCCAGGTGCGAACCAACGTAAGCAGGGGTCGAGGTGTGGCGCCCACACCACATGGAGGAACGCCGCCCCTCTATGTTACCAAGCAGTACTAGGTGGTAGATGACTCTCATCAACAGGCGCAATACCACCACTTTGCTTATTGGAGGCTTGAAGTGGTGGAACCCATGTTTAGTCTCTACAGCTAAGTTCCAGTCAACCCTTCCCTATCTCTTCCATCACGCAGTATGATTGATGACTTTTGAGGATATAATGAACATCGTGGTGAGATCCAATATTCCTTACATTTCGAGGGTACAGCTCTACAATGGCATTCACAGGCTGGCCGCTAGCTAGTGTCAGCTAGTGTATAATCTTGCTACCTCTACTCTACTGTGCCAGATAATGACTGGAGGGAGTCCGAGTAGTGTGTATGCGGGGAGCATTGTCGAGGCCACGTTATGTCAAGGATCTGGGTATATTCTTACCATGTGTACGCCATATCCAAAAATTTCATTACTCCATTCAGCATGTCCCACCCACTTTTTTTTACTATTGAATACACCATGAATTGTCAAACTAATAGAGCAAACTTATCTGCGAAAAGATCTAAACCTCCCAAGCACTTCCTAATTCATTTCACAAATATACGTGGTCTCAACTCTAATCTCAACGATGTCCATTTCCACTTGCAGTCTGTCAAACCCCATTTTCTGACAGAATCTCAGTTATCAGTTGATTCAACTACTGCTCATCTCAGATGCCCAAATTATTCACTGTATGATTCATTTCGCCTCAAAGGTGGTACTTGTGCATATGTCCGTTCTGATATTCTCTGTCAGAGACTTGGCAATTTGGAATCTCCTCTTTTGAGGTAGAGAAATTTTAAGATTTCGATCTTAAAATTTCTCTACCTCATTGTGTCAAATTCATCTGTTGTCTCTACCGTTCTCCCAACTCCACTAATCACTTGGAGCTCTTTGACTTCCTCTCTTTGCAACTTGACTTTCTCCTGTCCAACTTTCCTAACAGTGAGGTAATTTTCCTTGGTGATTTTAATGTTCACAACTCCAGCTGGCTTCCGTTTTCTAGTCACACCGACTCAGCTGGTCGAGATGCTGAGACTTTTGCAATTACTAATGACCTAGCACAGATTGTTCATTTACCTACACGAATACCGAACAATCCTAATCATACAGCCAATACGCTTTATCTTTTTCTCACAAACAACCCTTCTAAGTACACGGTCGAAGTGAGAGGTCCTTTAGGCACTTCAGATCACAACTTGGTGATTGTCTCTTCTCCAATGGAACCTTTATCTCATGGCTATTCCAAACCTTGTGTTGTTTGGCATTACCAGAATGCAAAATGGGATGACCTGCGAGACTTCTTTTCTTCTTTTCCTTGGTCGGATTACTGTTTAAAAACTTCTGATGTCAACGTTTGCTCAGATCGTGTCACTGAAATTATTCTTGCTGGAATCAAATCCTTTTTCCCACACTCCACTTTAAAATCTCGTCCTTTATCTAAACCTTGGTTTTCCAATAAATGTGCTAAGGCTGTTCAAAAGACGTATGTTGTATATCGTAAATGGCTTGTTTCTAATTCTCCAGTTTCATTTTCTGCGTACACCAAAGCTCGCAACAATTGTAAAGAAGTTATTACTCAATTCAAACTAGAGTTTAAACAGGCTAAGAGTAGAAAACTTGCTTCTTGCCCTAATAGCAGCCGAGCATTCTGGTCTCTTGCCAAAGCTATTTGCCGCAACTTTTGCCCATCTCTGCTCCCACCTCTGTCCAAACCAGATGGTTCTGTTGTCACTTCAGCCAAGGATAAAGCTAACCTGCTAGCATCCCATTTTTCTTCAAACTCATGTATTAATGATCTTGGCAAAACACCTCCCGCCATTCCAAACACGCTCCATTCAATGCCTCCTGTGGTCTTCCGTCAAATGGATGTCAGAAGGATTTTGACGAATCTTGATGCTAAGAAAGCTCCAGGTCCCGATGGTATTTCTCCACTTGTTCTCAAAACCTGTGCTCCTGAACTTACTCCTATTCTTTGCCGCCTTTTTTCACTTTCTTATTCCAAAGGTGTTTTTCCTTCTGCTTGGAAATTTGCTCATATCCAGCCAGTTCCTAAAAAGGGTGACAAATCTCTCCCATCCAATTATCATCCCATTGCAATTACTTCTACTCTTTCTAAAGTAATGGAGAAATCAATTAACCGCCAACTCTTAAACTACCTAGAAACCTTCCGTCACATCGCCAGTATGGATTCCGTCAGTGTCGATCCACTGGTGATATTCTGGCTTATGTTACCCATTTATGGACTAATTCAATGGAAAGGTTCGGTGAAACACTAGTAGTTGCTCTTGACATCTCAAAGGCTTTCAATCGTGTTTGGCATAAAGGTCTTCTAAACAAGCTTCCATCTTATGGTTTGCCGTCTGTTTTTAGTAATTGGTTATCCAGTTTTCTCTCTGATCGATCACTGAGGGTTATGGTAGATGGCTCTCTGTCTTCTAACTTCTCCACTAATACCGGTGTCCCCCAAGGTTGAGTTCTTTTCCCCACTTGTTTCCTTTTGTATATTAATGACCTTCTTCCATTGACTGGAAATCCTATCCATAATTTTGCCGATTATAGCACATTGCATTCCACTTTCCATTTTGAGAAACCTTGTCCTGCTCAATCAGTTTGAACTTCTCGAAAATCTGCTACCAATTCCTTAAATGCCGATCTTCAGGTAATTCTCCAGTGGGACAAAGACAACTTAGTTGATTTCAACCCTTTTAAAACTCAGTCTCTCCACTCACTGTCTCATAGACGTACTGTTTCTGCTGCATACCTCTTTTACAGATACTTTCATGGACACTGTTCTTCTGAATTGGCTTCTATAATTCCCGCTCTCTCTTTCAAAACAGTCCAAACACGTGTCGCTACCAGCCAACATCCCTTTACTGTCCAACTCCAAACCCTCAGAACCAACTTTTCATCTTCCTCGTTTATTCATTCAACTGCCGTTTTCTGGAACAACCTTCCTTCATATGTATTTCCTGAAAAGTATAGTCTACAGAAGTTCAAGTCCAATGTCAACAAATATCTTCTTTCGTCTTCTCAACCTCCAACCCAAGCACGGTACTAAGTACTATAGGTTCTAATACCTCTCGTGTTTGGGGTTTACATAAAAAAAAAAAAAAAAAAAAACAATATGATGGGTTATTATGATGCAGTGACCAAGGAACTGGATGAAAAAATAATTTTAACACCATATATTTAGTTTTCAGTAAGGCACTTGATACTGCTGTACATAAAAGACTGCTATACAAACTGGGGTAATGTGGCATTAAGGGCAAGTTATTGCTATGTATAAAGTGCTGGTTAAGTGGAAGACACAGTGGTTATCAATGGGCACTGCTCTTCATGAACTAATTTTACTAGTGGAGTTCCACAAGGTTCAGTGATAGGCCCATTGTTGTTTTCAATATTTATCAATGGTATTGATGAAGGTACAGTAAACCCTCAGTAATCCGGATCGAAATATGAAAAATTCTGTTCACAGCTGAGTACTTTGAAAGACACATGGGATTTAGGAAAGTAGATGAGTAACTCTCACTGCACACTGATTGATTGTACAGATAGAGACAGAACATACATTACACTGTGTTGTGTGTTGTTCAGTATTGTTGTTGACTGTGAATCGGACAGATGTTATTGCTTTTATCACTTCATTTGTGTACTTCTTTATATGTATATACATATGTACATAAGTTAACATATTTTATATAATTACTGGTTCTAAAGAATTAAAAAGTGAAATAAAAAAAAAAAATTTTACTTTAACTATGATTAAATAGCTCCAAGTGATAGAACAGCTTGAAAATGGTGGTCCTGGAGAAACAAAAAATTGCTGAAAAATTTGGTATTAGCCAACAGGCTGTGTCAGTTATTAAAAAACAAAAAGAATCTATAAAGACATTACCTTTAAAATTTGATGTGGATAGCGATAAAAGCAGTGTATCAAATAGACAAACATTAAAAAAGCCAAAAGAAGTGTTGTTGGAAGAAGCTGTATTTAAGTTTTCAGGAAGGCACTTGATACTGCTGTACATAAAAGACTGCTATACAAACTGGGGTAATGTAGAGCCAACGATCGAGTGGCTTTGGTGTGCGCCGCCAGCGTCACCTGATAAATGTATAAAAAGACAAAGAACAATACATTTATCCATCGATAGATGGATATATGTATTGTCTTTTTATAGTTTTTAAATAAAGGCTCTATCGTGATATTTTTATTTATTTTTTTTTTCATCAGCATTTTCCATTTATTTGTATTCTAACTTTTTTTGTCCTTTAGGGCTATCTTTTGCTTCACTAATCCGGCTGACCTCATCCCCAATTACTCTGGATTAGTGGAGGTTTACTGTATACCAGGCTTAATGTCTAAGTTTGCAGCTGATACAAAGGGCGGCAGGGCATTTAAAGACAGTCATCAGGATGAGCTACTGCAACAAGATCTAGGAAAATTGGGTTGATGGGCTGAAAAACAGCAATTGAAATTTGACATAGACAAATGCAAATTACTACATATGGGTAGCAGTAACCCCAGAGTAACTTATCAACTGTGTGGTACTACACTCAAGGTAGTGGAGAATGAAAAAGATCTAAGGGTAATTGTGCATTCAGACATGAAATTTCCTGAGAAGTGCAGACGTCCCGCCAGGGGTTGTTTCATTTATTAACCCCGGGGGATCACATCTGGTATGGGCTTGGTACACCCAGTGTCCTGAGCTAGATATCATCATTCTTCTCTTTCTTGGTGATTCCCTTTTACTTCTCTTTCTCTCTCTCTCTCTCTCTCTCTCTCTCTCAGGGTAACTCGGGATTTTTTTTTTTTTTTTTTTGGCTGGTGCAGCATAAGCCTCAGGCTTCCTTGCACCATATAGCTAATAATAATAATAACAACATGCTGCCAGGACAGCTCATGGGATTTTGTCAATAATATATGGGAACTTTGATAGAAGGGATAAGAAGGTGTTATCCCTTTGTATAAGGCCATGGTTAGGCTGCAGCTTGAGTACTGTATACCAGTCTGAAGGCCTCACTTTCGGAAGCATGTAGATCTACTGGAGTGGAAGCAGAGAAGGACAACCAGACTGGTGAAGGGAACAAAAGGGTACTCTTACCTAGAAAGGCTTCAGTTCTGCAAATTGCAGCGTCTCAAGACTAGGCACCTGCAGGGAGATCTAATTGAGCTGTTTAATGCCTTGAATGGATTGAGTGAGCTGAATGTTAATGGATTCTCCCACATGCTGAGACTAAACATACAAGGGACATAAAGTTGAAGAAGGATGGTTGCAGGATAGATATGCAGAAATTTGCCTTCAGCCAGCAGGTGGTTGATTGTTGGACAAGCTTCCATTGAAAACCCCAAACATGAGGGGTATTAGAACCTATAGGACTTAGTACTGTGCACGGGCTAACGGTTGAGAAGATGAAAGAAGGTACTTGTTGACATTAGACTTGAACTTCTGTAAACTGTAATTTTCGGGAAATATATATATGAAGAAAGGTTGTTCCAGAAAATTGAAGTTAAATAAATAAATGAGGAAGAAGAAAAGTTGGTTCTGTGTGTTTGAAATTGGACAATAAAAGGATGTTGACTGGTTTTGGCACACATTTGGACTGCTTTGGAAGAGAGAGAGAGAGAGAGAGAGAGAGAGAGAGAGAGTGGAAATTATAAAAGCCAATTCTCAAGAACAGTGACCATGGAAGTATCTACAGGAAAGGCATGCAGCAGAAACAGATCATCTAAAACAGAGACTCTGTTAGAGATGAGTCATTAATTAACCTAAGTGCCCTATGGTTTTGAATGGAATCTAGAAGCCTGAGAGAGGTTTTGGGAAGGGGGGTGGACATTATCCCAGATATGGGAACAATATTCCATGGTAGGGCAAGTTTGCAATTTGTACTGAGTGAACAGATGTTGGAAGAAAAGTAATGCCAAGAGCAAAACAGAAAATTCAGTTTTTCAGATGGAAAGGCAGCAATATTTGTAATGTGCTTATACCAAGAGAGATTAGAAATCAGGGTAATCTCTAACTGAGATATATGTAGGATATTTCAGAATAAGATGTAGGATATTTCAGAGACTGCTGGGAATCATTGGGGTACAAGTAAACACATGGATTGTGTTAGGGTAGCTAAGAAAAAGACAGGTGCATGTATACTTGCGTGCACACCAATGCTAGGAGTTTAGTAAATAAATTTGATGAATTTCAGGTATTGCTCAAAACATCAAAGGCAGATATTGTGGGGTTTTCAGAGACGTAGTGTCACACAGATATAAGGAATGCAAAACTGGAATTTGGGGAGTACAATGTCTACAGAAAGGATAGACAGGATAGGAAGGGAGGAGGGGTTATGCTATTAGTTAAGAAATACATAAAATCCAAGGAAGTGAAGCCAGTTGACATCGCTGGACAGTGCAGTGTCGAGTTAGTTTGGTGTGACATAAGCATTAGGAGATCAAAATTCAGAGTAGGAGTGTGCTATAGGCCTAATGACTCTGATGAGTATAATAAGAAACTGTACAGGGAAACACAATGGGCCAGTAAATCAGAGAGTCTTATAATGGGGGATTTTAATTTCCCAGATACTGACTGGAATTTGGGGGCTGGTCACTCACACACGCAAGGCTTTTGTGGATTTATTGGATGACTGTTTTCTACATCAGCATGTTCGGGAGGCAACTAGAGGGAGTAATACTCTTGATTTGATTATCAGTAGTGATTCTTCATGCATTAAGAATCTGGAGGTAAAGGAACCACTAGGTGGCAGTGATCACAGTGTGCTGAAGTGGGATTTACTCAAAGAGGTAACTACCATCAGGGGCAAAGGGAAGGGTTTTTGCTTTCGTAAAGGCTACTACGATGGTCTGAGACAGTATTTAAATTCTATACACTGGGACCAACTGATGATGTTACCAACAGCAAATGCAAAATGGGAAGCATTCAAAGAACTTATCTTGGAATCTACTAGGCTTTACATACCAACTAAGAAATATTGTTCAAGGTTTAGGCCTAAATGGATGTGAGATGAACTGATGAGCCATATGGCAGAGAAGAAACATGCATGAGATACTTACAAATTAACACATGACACAGAAGCCTATGATAGATACAAGTTGATCTGTAACCAAGTTACAAGGAAGGTTAGGCAAGCGAAGGCAGATTACGAGAAATCTTTGGCAAGGGATGCAAAGAAAAACAGCAAAGAGTTCTTTACTTATGTAAACTCTAGAAGGAAGGGGATGAATCAGATTGGTCCACTTGATATCGATGGGTCAACTGTTGATGATCCTGCTCAGGTAGCTAACAAACTAAATGAATATTTTGCATCGACATTCACACATGAGGAATTGTTCAGCAAGGGGAATGCCAGAGGTGTATTCAACTCTGGCAGTAAGCTAGAGAATCTTGTAATAACTGAGAGTAAATTGGAAGAGAAATTGTTGAAGATAAACAAGAAAGGCACCTGGGGTGGATGGGATCTATCCAGTTATATTAAAGGAGGCAGCAAAGGAAGTAAGCAAACCCTTAGCCATAATTATGAGAGCTTCCTTGGACTCAGGGGGAAGTACCCATGGACTGGAGATGTGCAAATGTGATGCCAATTCACAAAGGAGGATCAAAGGGCGACACAAGTAATTATAGACCTGTTAGTTTAACTTCTGTTTCCGGAAAATTAATGGAGGCACTGGTTAAAGAAGCACTGCAGGATCATCTAGACAAGACTTCAGTTATAGCTCGGACAGAGCATGGTTTTGTTAAGGGGAAGTCTTGCCTGACCAATTTGATTGGATACTATGATGCAGTCACAAAAGAACCGGATGCAGGGAATAACTTTGATATTATATATTTGGATCTTAGAAGGGCTTTTGATACTGTTCCACATGGAAGACTGCTGCACAAATTGGAGCAGTGTGGCATTGGAGGCAAATTGCTGCTATGGATAAAGAGGTGGTTGAGGGGGAGAAGACAGAGAGTGGTAATCAATGGACACTGCTCATCGTGGACTAATGTTATTAGTGGAGTCCCTCAGGGTTCAGTATTGGGTCCATTATTGTTTTCTGTATTTATAAATGATATTGATGATGGTATATCAAGCTTAATGTCCAAGTTTGCAGACGATACGAAGGTTGGCAGGGTTGTCAAGGACACTATGCTACTGCAACAGGATCTGGAAAGGTTGAGCAGATGGGCTGAGAGGTGGCAAATGAAGTTTAACATTGACAAATGTAAAGTACTACATATGGGAAACAGCAACCCCAGAGCAACGTATCAACTCTGTGGTACTACACTGACAGTGGTAGAGAATGAAAGGGACCTGGGAGTGGTTGTGCAGGCAGATATGAAGTTCTCTGAGCAGTGCAGATGGGCTGGAAGAGTAGCTCATGGTGTATTGTCAATGATATATAGGAATTTTTCTAGCAGGGATAAGGAGGTGATTATTCCCTTGTATAAGGCAATGGTCAGGCCTTATATACAGGTCTGGAGGCCTCATTTCAAGAAGGATGTAAAGATGCTGGAACGAGTACAGAGAAGGGCAACAAGATTAGTGAATGGAACGAAGGGGTGCTCTTATGAAGAAAGGCTTAAGTTTTGCAAATTAGTGTCTGGAGACTAGGCACCAGCGAGGTGATCTGATAGAGGTGTATAAAGCCTTGAAGCCTTGAATGGTTTGGGCATGCTCAATGCTAATGGGATTCTTCCTCTTGCTCAGAATAATCACCTGAGAGGGCATAAATTCAAATTGAGGAAAGACAGATGTAGGATAGACGTGCGGAAATTTGCCTTTAGCCAGCGAGTGGTTGGATGGTGGAACAGACTTCCATCCCTTGTCGTGGAAGTTGATAGCCTAAATAAGTTTAAGGCTCAGCTGGACAGGTATTTTGAATGAACAGAGGGGTGAAGTGGAAATGGTTATTTTTTATTTTTTTTTTTTTTTGTCTGATGCTGCATAAGCTTGCTTTCTTGCATCAAATGCCTCTACTAATGCTAATGCTAATGATCTTGCCTAGAAATCAGAGTGTCATCAAAGATAAGCATAGGAGCAGAAAAATCCTTTTTTTCAAGATATAAGACAAGACTAAGCTTTACAAGGATTGAAATCAACTAAGTTACCTTTGCCCTACTGGAGATTTACCTGATGATCAGCATTTAAGGAATTGGTAGTGGATATTTGAGAAGTTGAAGCTGTTTCTGCAGGGCAAGATTTTGCAAACTAAAAAGGTGGAATGCAATGATGTTGGATTCAGCAAAACTATGGATAGGATTTCCAGTCAATGAAAAATGGTCATTAATATACAATAGGAAAAGAATGGAGGAAATCACTGAACCTTTGGAACACGAGCATTAGTGGAGAAGTTAGAAGACAGAGAACCATCACCCACAGTGAGGGTCAGAAAGAAAACTGGATACCCAATTACAAAAAAACCGTTACAAACCATAAGATGGAAGCTTATTTAGAAGACCATCCTACCAAACATGATTAAAAGGCTTTGAAATATCAAGAGCAACCCAAACTTTTCCATTTAATTTGCCCACTGATGAATAACATAAGCCAGAACATCACCAGTGGATCAACACTGACAAAATCCATATTGGCGAAACAAAAGCCTTGTTACAAATTCTTCTTCTTCTTCGGTCCTTAGCTGGCAGCTGGGGGAGGCGGTTGGCCACACAACCAGTATGCTGCTGTAGGTGCCGCAGGGTTTCAGACTTGCTCTGTGATGTTCTTCCATACCTTACGATCCATGGCGTGAGTCCTGGCCTGGTTAAGGTCGAGACGTCGGCTCTTCAAGTCATTTTCCACTTGCTTGGCCCACGTTTTCCTAGGTGCGGTCCACTGGATGCTCCATTGGGTGGGTCGTTGTCTCCAAAGGAGTGTAGATGGTATTCTGTTCGTGCCCATTCTACATACGTGGCCAAACCATCTAAGCCTTCGCTTCTGGATTTGGTCGGCAATGGTTGGTTGCTGTTGGCATCTGGCACGGATGGTATCATTAGTGATGCTGTCGCGAAGAGAGATGCCCAAGATCTGCCGCAGGCATCGCATTTGGAATACCTCAAGTTTGTTTAAATCTAACTTGAGACAAATCCATGTTTCCGATCCGTAAAGAAGAATGGGCAAGATCAAAGTCCGGAAGAGTCGGATTTTAGTCTTTGTGGAAATGTTGGTCCTCTTCCACAGACACCATTTGAGCGAGGCGAACGCAGTGGCCGCCTGTCCAATTCTGCTGTGGATTTCCATGGTGGATGCAACTTTCTTCTCCTGGACCAGCGACCCAAGGTATTTAAAGTCCTGCACTTGCTCGATCTGGACGCCTTCGAGATAGATGGTGGCTTGCGACCCATCTGTTGTCAGGGCCTTTGTCTTACCAGCATTGATCTTCAAACCGTATGGCCGGGCAATGCAGGCAATGTCTTAGAGGATGTCCGTGGCTTCAGCGTTGTTACCGGCAAGGATAGCACTATCATCGGCAAACATCAGGTCAGTCACATAGTGATCCTTGTCATATTGTATGCCCTGTCTGTTTCTGAATGCTTGCCTCATAATGGCGTCGACCACGATGTTGAAAAGCAACGGGGACGCTACATCCCCTTGGCGGACTCCAGTTTGGATGGTAAATTCCTCAGATAAATCGTTCTGGATGCACACCTGGCTGGTTAAACCGTTGTATGCAGTTTGGAGGAGTGTGATGACTTTTCGAGGTACATGTTCAACCTCTAGTAGTTTCCATAAGGCAGGCCGGTGGACACAGTCGAAAGCAGACTTAAAGTCAATGAAAACAATGACGGTTCGCTGTCCACACCGGATCCTCTCCTCCATCAGAGGTGAAAGTGAGTCTGTTACAAATTAGTATGTCAACATGCTAATTTAAGTTCAATTTCCTTTAAGCCTGCTGAGAACTGTTGCGAGTCAAAAATGCTTTAATTATACATTGGACATTACTTGATGCCATTGGCTAAGTAATATTCATAACAATTAGCCAATAACATCTCCAATAATTAATGAAAGAATACAGTACGTATTATATTTTCATGTTAAAAAAAATTTCTAAAAATATAAAACTGCTAGCTTTGGGGGGGGGGATACACAGACTAATAGATTAAAAGTGGCCACTGGCAGAGGTGAAAGTGATTCTTGCACTGCTTCTATTTAAATGAGCAGCAGCCAGGAAAACAAGGTGCAGGGGATTCCAGAGACCAAGTAAATACATGGGCTGTGTTAGGGTAGCTAAGAATAGGAACAGGTGCATTGATACACCAATACATGCACCAATCCTGGGAGTTTGGTAAATAAATCTGAATTTGAGGTGTTGGTCAAAACTTCAAAGGCAGATATTGTTGGAATAACAAAGACGTGATGTCACACAGATATAAAGAATGCAGAACTGGAATTAGGGGAGTAAAACGTGTACAGGAAGGGAGGAGGGGTTATGCCACTGGTTAAGACACACGTAAAATCCAAGGAAGTACAGCCAGTCGACAAGGCAAGACAGTGCAGTGTCAAGTCAGTTCGGTGTGACATAAGCACTAGGAAATCAAAATTTTGGGTAGGAGTGTGTTATAGGCCTATAATGAGTATAATAAACAACTGTACAGAGAAATAGGGTGGGCCAGTAAACCAGAGTGTCTTCTAATGGGAAATTTTAATTTCCCAGATATTGACTGGAATTTGTGGGTGGTCACTCACACACCAGCAAGACTTTTGTGGATTTATTGGATGTTGTTTTCTACAGCAGCAGCATATTCAGGAAACAACTAGAGGGAGTAAAACACTTGATCTGATTATCAGTAGTGATTCTTCATGCATTAAGAATCTGCAGATAAAGGAACCACTAGGTAGCAGTAATCACAGTGTGCTGAAGTGGGATTTACTAAAAAAGGTAACTAGAAGGATTTTACTAGCCTTTTCATACCAACTAAGAAATACTGTTCAAGATTTAGGCCTAAATGGATGTCAGATGAACTAATTAGACATTATCATTATTATCATCATTAGCCACACAGGGCAAGGAAGTCTGAGACTTATGCTGCACCAGCCAAAAAAAAAAAAAACACAGAGAGAGAGAGAGAGAGAGAGAGAGAGAGATAAGTAGAAAGAATCATCAAAAAAGAGAAGAATGATGATATACAGTTCAGGACCCTGGGTGTGCCAAGCCCATACTCAGCTGATGTGAGCCCCTGGGGTAAATGTGGCAGAGAAGAAAAATGCATGGGATACATATAAATCAACAGGATATAAGCTGGTCTGTAAACAAGTCACAAAGGAGGTTAAGCAGGCAAAGGCAAATTACAAAAATTGTTTGTTAGTTTTTTTGGTTTTTAGGAGCATTAGCAATTAAGGCCATATTGCTCCGGGAATATGTGGTGGTCATTCCCTGACCTTTCCGCATCCTCCGTATTTGGTGGTGACGGGCTCGAACCCCAGTCTAATCAAGAAGCGTGTGTTACGCACTAGATTACAAGAAATTTTTGGCTAAACTTTAGAAGGGAGGGTATGAATCAGATTGGTCAATTTATATCGATGGTTCAACGGTTGCTGATCCTATTGAGGTAGCTAACAAACTAAATGAATATTTTGCATCTACACATGCTACAACACATGAGGAGTTATTCAGGGAAGGGAATGCCAGAGGTGTATTAAACTCTGGCAGTAAGCTAGATAATTTTGTAATAACTGAGAGTAAAGTGAAGGAGAAATTGTTGAAGATAAACATAAGAAAGGCACCTGCGGTGGATGGAACCTATCCAGTTATATTAAAGGAAGTAAGCAAACCCTTAACCATAATTATGAAAGCTTCCTTGGACTCAGGTGAGGTACCCATGGACTGGAAATGTGCAAATGTGACCCCAATCCACAAAGGAGGATCAAAGGGAGATACAGGTAATTACAGACCTGTTAGTTTAACTTCTATTCTAGGGAAATTAATGGAGGCACTGGTTAAAGAAGCGTTGCAGGATCATTGAGACAAGACTTCAGTTATAGCTCGGACACAGCATGGGTTTGTTAAGCTTAAGTCTTGTCTGATAAATTTGATTGGATACTATGATGTAGTCACAAAGGAACTGCATGCAAAGAATAATTTTGATATATATTTGGATCTTAGAAAGGCTTTTGATAATGTTGCACATGGAAGACTGCTGCACAGAGTGGAGCAGTGTGGCACTGGAGGCAAATTGCTGCTATGGATAAAGGGATGGTTGAGTGGGAGAAGACAGAGTGGTAATCAATGGACACTGCTCTTCATGGACTAATGTTATTAGTGGGGTCCCCCAGGGTTCAGTGTTGAGTCCATTGAAGTTTCTTGTATTCATTAATGATATTGACGATGGTATATCAGGCTTAATGTCCAAGTTTGCAGATGATAAAAGGTTGGCAGGGTTGTTAATGACACTAATTACAGTATGCTGCTGCAACAGGATCTAGAAAAGTTCAGAAGATGGCCCGAGAGGATAAGTATTTTTTAATTTTTAACATATTCTTCATTATTTAACATAGCACATTCTGTTTTACGGAGATATTAAATAGGTTTAGTAGCGTTTGTTAGCTTCTTATTTTGAATTTAACCAGCGATTTTTTGAAGTTACGACTCCCGGTGTTGGTGCCAATATTGTTGAACTAGCCGCCATATTATAGTCGATAAGAAATAGCTTAACGTATATATATCTCGAACTGATAGAGAAGGTATAAAGTAAAACTAGATAGCGTAATACGAGGCACTGTATTAGGAATCTGTTAGCTTATTACATTATTATCAATTAATCAAAAATATTATTAATCTTCATTAAATTTCATTGTTAATTAAATTGTATTTAAATGGAAATCATGACCCAGACTAGAGCTGCGAAGCAAAAATCACAGACTAGCAAGAGTGCTGTGGCTCGGGGGAGAAACGGAGGGGACGATTCTCCAACACAGGCTCAAAAAATGTGCAAAATGTGAAATATTCGCCAACCTTTCTAAAACAGGAGATGAACTAGCCAAGGAGGATGCCTTCATATGTGCTAGGTGTCTGGAGTGTCAAGAAATTAGGCGCCGAGTCAGCGTTCTGATGGGCGCCTATGAGAGCTTGAGGTGTAAGGTAAATGGTCTCGAAGAAATTAATGAGGGTCTATGAAGCTTTCAGCTGCCCAGCTCAACAGCAGAGCTGACCTGTGCATTAGGCAACACAGAGGCAATCTCCAAGGCAGAATGTGCTGGTCCCAAAGGAACTAGTTTTGTTGGTGACTCTATTGTCAGGGAGTCGGGGAATATACTATATAAAAAGGATAAGTGGAACAGGACCAGGGTATGTCTGCCAGGGGCAAAAGTTCATGATGTTGTAGAGCAGATATCATCTTTTCAGGGCACAAAAGGTGATATTATTATTATTATTATTAGCCATATGGTGCAAGGAAGCCTGATCATCTTTTCAGGGCACAAAAGGTGATATTATTATTATTATTATTAGCCATATGGTGCAAGGAAGCCTGAGGCTTATGCTGCACCAGCCAAAAAAAAAAAAAAAATCCTGCATTACCGAGAGAGAGAGAGAGAGAGAGAGAGAAAAAGAGAAGTAGAAGGGAATCGCCAAGAAAGCAAGAAAGAGAATAATGATGATATCCAGCTTAGGACCCTGGGTTTGCCAAGCCCATACTCACCAGATGTCAGCCCCTGAGGTTAATATTGTTGTACATGTTGGAACTAATGACATTAAGAGTAAAAGATCTGCAGATTTACTCAACAAGTACAGGTAAACGTTGAAAAAAAGTCACGAGTTAGGGTTGAATGTGAAAGTGTCTGCAATTCTGCCCAGACACAACAGGAGGGAGTATATGATGAGAGCCTTGTCAATCAATTCAGCCCTGGAGAGATTGTGCAAGGCTCAAGGATTAGAAAATTTTCACCCTGGTCTGTTTGTTGTTTGGTTTTTAGGAGCATCAGCAACTAAGGCCATATTGCTCCAGGGATATGGTGGTAGTCATTCCCTGACATTTCCGCATCCTCCGTATTTGGTGGTCACAGGCTCGAACCCCGGTCTAATCAAGAAGCGTGTGCTACGCACTGCTGCTCCTGCCCACCTGGCTATGGAGGCACTGCAACCTGGTCTGCACTTGTTGAGAGGGGAGACTGCTTCTACCAGGATGGGGTACATTTAAATAGAAAGGGTGGAAGAATATTTGCTGATGCTATCGAGGCAGTGTTAGGTCAGTCAGAAAACTGCTCTCGTGGGGGGGGGGGGGGATACACAGACTATAATGTTAACAGGGCTGTGTTAGGGTGGCTAGGAACAGGTGCATCTATGATGAGGGGAGTATATGATGAGAACCTTGTCGATCAATTCGGCCCTGGAGGGATTGTGCAAGGCTCAAGGGGTAGAATTTTTTTTCAGCCTGGTCTGTACTTGTTAACAGGAGAGACTGCTTCTACAGGGATGGGATACACTTAAACAGAAAGGGTGCAAGAATTTTTGCTGATGCTGTCGAGGCAGTGTTAGGTGGGTCGGAAAACTGCTAGTTGGGGGGGGGATACAAGGACTAATAGATTAACAGTAGCCACTGGCAGAGGTGGAAGTGATTCTTGCACTGCTTCTATTGAAATGAGCAGAAGCCTGAAAAAACAAGATGCAGGATATTTCAGAGACTGCTGGGAGTCATTGCGGTACAAGTAAACACATGGGTTGTGTTAGGGTAGCTAAGAATAGAAACAGGTGATTGCATACTTGCGTGCTACACCAATGCTAGGAGTTTGG